>NW_025544684.1:323136-486483 GCF_011800055.1 Colletotrichum gloeosporioides
TAAAAAGAGAACTAAACTTTATAATATCTTCTAATAATTATCCTAGTTAATTAAATTTATATAAAATATTAATATATCTTAGAACTAATTTTTATAAAAATCTATAAACTCTACTTATTTTAAGGTATTAAGTTTAATTATAGAATATAAAACTTATATTATTTAATTAATATTAAGAAATTAACTAAACCTAATTACTATAAATCTAATTTAAACTTAAAACTTTAAAGTTAAGTTATTAGTTTTTTTAATTTAAATCTATATAATCTAAAGGTAATTAAATTACTAAACTATATAGTTTAAGTTTATATTAAAGTTATTTTAAGATTAATAAGAGTTCTATATTATAATTAATATATAACTAAAAGTTAGGAGTTAGAAGTATTTTAAGAAATAAAATAAAATAATAAAGTTAATATAAAAAAAAAGATATAAGGGAGATAGTTAGAAATAAAACTAATAATTATATAATTAATCTAATTACTATTTTAGGATAGGAATAGCTTTATAAGGTATAAGAGGTATTAGCTAAAAGGGGGGTATAAGATAGTAATTAGCTAGGCCTAGGCCTAAGGCCTAAACCCTAGCCTAAATCCTGTCTTTATGTAAGGGATTAGCTATACTACTTTGTAGCTAGGCATACCTAGCGCTTATAGCTAGATTAATCAAGCCACTTCACACAGTCCCCATAAAATAGCGCGGACCCCACCACCTTCGACCTCGGGCGGTACGTATCCAGCACGCCTACTCTGAGAGTGTAGGTAGCCGGAAGTCAGCTACCAACAACTTTTAGCTTTTAGCTACCCACACCAAGAGAGTCCACCGAGATCCCACACGTCTGATTGGCCCGTGCTTCACACAGCCGAGTACAACGCCTGCCAAATGCACTTGACCATCCAGGTAGGTCCGTTGTTGCTTAGTGGCCGCTGAACCACATCGGCATTGACGACGCAAACATAACCCAGAAGGCCAGTCGTTGCGCACAGCAAGCAATGCACTCTTTGCCGGGCGACTAAAAGCCACGGGGTGTCAAACTTCTTTTCCTTCCGTCGGGCGGGGCTGGTTTTCAACTCTTTCTCTTGTTTTAACCAGCCCATCATGACCGGTTTTCACCAGCGTCACTATCGCGACTTCTCATGTCCTCGCGTCTGCTGGCCAAAGGATATCAAGGTTGGGAACCCCCTCTCATCCTCTTCCTCCCAACACAGATTGTCTCCAGGGTCCCTGCCGACTTCCTTACTCACGATTGTGAGCTTTTGAAAGGCGCAGCGGGTATGGGCTGCTGGTCTATGGGAGCTTCCAGGGAGTGGGGATTTCTAGATAGTTGTAATGCGGCCCCCGGTCCAAAAGCTCCCACAGCTGTGGTAACTTTCAGAAGGAGTGGAGTGGAGTTGGATGCGTCCAAAGGTGCTTCCGAAGCAATACCTAGCAGGAGCCGCTGTGGGCAAGGCAAGTGTGGTCCAGGTGTCTACGCAGACCTCTGACGTCACAAGCTGCGTCCGAAGGACTGAGGCAGGCACGCGGTCCAGGAGTCCGCAGGTACCATCTAGCGACAGCCTCCAACTCACGAAAAGCTCGGTGTTGATCTGGCTGGTCTGCCAGTGGGATGCCGATCGAGTCCACGCCCTTCGGGTCCAGCTTGACCCTAAGGGGAATCGTGCTGTTCGGCCCCTGCGACGGACACCTCCCGACGACGATCGTCTCCCCATCCTCATCTTCCTCAGGGGAGCAGCACCCTTCCTCGGACAGGTGCACGAACCTAGCCCTTTTGTGGAGCCTCCACGGGACCTCGACCCGGCCATGTGCACCACCTCAGCTATCCAGGTTGGTGTTGGAAATCGTTGGTGTGGGACAACCAGCCTTGGCTCATATCAGCATCCTGTCGATTCTGCCCGCCCTGGAGCCATACCTCTGGTACCTTACCTCAGGCACATCTGTCCCTCCTACACCTCTGTCAATATCTTGTCCTCTCCTCGCCCACACCGCATCCGCAAAGTGGTTTCCCCTTGTCTCGCCATCATCTTGTCCCATCGAGACCGGAGCAATTTGGCAAGGCGCATTTCATTCATTCCCTTCGACTTTCATACGCCGCTGCTAACATTCCACCATCAAAGGCGTACCGATGCGAGCGTGCCGACACTTGCTTCACATGCGATCTCCCCAACATCCCGAATGAACAACTTCAACCTCCCGAACCAATCCCTTCGAAGCCTCGAGTCAACATCCCCGACACTTCCTCCGCTTCCGAGTCACCGGTCAAGAGCCGATGCGTCCCTCTCTCGAGAAAATTGATGTCCCGATTGAACACCCCGACAAGCTGAACCACAAGCCGCGATGACAACCCTTGATTACACGGATCCACAACCTCGACAACCCCGCCTCAACATAAGACCGGGTTGAGAAAGAAGGAGCATGTCTCCATCAAAACCCACGACCATCCGAAAGGATGCCTCCCTCGCCTCTCGCGATGACTCACGGTTGCTTCCGCTGCAGCTCGACCCACGCGCACCAGCAAGCTCCTCTTCGTACTCCCTCCTGGCCTCCCGCAAGGACTCCCGGTCTCTCTCATCGCTCTGGTACTCGCGGTAGCGGTGCTCGGATCAGGAATCGCTGCCTCGTTCGTATCGCTCCTGCGACATTCCTCCTTGTCCTCTAGGTGGCACGATCGGAGGGCAGACGTCTCGTCGTCGCGGTTTATGTTCGCGAGCAAGAGAGGATCGATTGCGTGTCGGCCCGCTCACCAAGGGCTTTCCTGACTGTCACGCACCTACTTCTCCATCCCCCCCGTCTTCCAGCATCATCCCTGTGTCTGAACGCAGCTCCTCTCCCATTGACCAGCCAACTTTCCCTCGAATATCACACTGTTGTTCCCTTTATGCAAGCCTCTGCCAATCGACCACATACCAGGCTCACCGTCAACTTGGAAAATACAGGCCAACAGACATTCTCAGATCCCACGAGTGCACAATTCTGCATTATCCTCGTATGGCCTTGTTCTGCATCCCGGTTTCCTTAGACCTGCCGTCCTGATGTATGCATGCCAGGTTGCTACCAGAGACCGTGATGAAACTCGTCTTGGCCATATGCCTATGGCCGCCGATGCTGATTGGGCTATTTTTAAGAACAGATCATTGTGACCTCGATCATGCCCGCGATATTTGACTTCATCTTTCTCTTGCGACGCCGAAGCTTTGTTGATCTCCGCGTCCTGTGCATGTGATGACAATGTCCAAAGAGATGATGGCATGAAAGACGGTCATTGCAGAGCAACGGCTGGGAATACTCGCTGGTTTAAGTCAGAACGCATCAGCGTACGTCGCCTTCATAATACTGTATAAATTACCATCCACCCCGCGAGCGACTACCCTACTCCTGCAACCTGGGGAGACTGTTTGGCTACTGCCAAAGTAGCCAACGTTGTCCTCGAGGACTACAATGTCACAAATGGTATCTCCGCTAGTGGATTAAAGAACATAATTTCTTTGGATTTTGTTGAAGCTGAGGTAACTACTCACAGCCTCGTGCCACCCTTTCGTTGTGACTCTCTGGATCGGAGCGGTCACCTTCTACCTCTACAGGCCTGCCGGTCAGCCCGTAAGCACTGAGGCCATTCGAACTCCCGGCTTTCGTTACAGATGTTGCTCCGCGTTAACTAACCCACAGGCCGGAGTGGTTTCGAGCTTTTCCCTCACATCGCGCCCAAAACCACGGCCGTCACAATGAACAGAGCTTTCCTACTGACGTTCTCAACCAAGTTATATCGCTGCGTGAACACCGATGCCGATGTGAATGTTGACGAAATGAGTAAGAAGGTATCCGTATTTCTCAAAAGACTTGGGAAATCAACCGGGACAAGGAGTATGGACAGGGACGCGACTGTTCAGGAGGATGCAATGGCCAGGGGGACAATCTCGTTCGGTGTTTAATTGGGGCTCACCATGGAAAGTCGGTAATGAATGAACGTCTCTCGATTCTTACCGCTGGGTGACATCAACCGCTTGGTCCCAAGGCAGCTACGACAAGAAACATCACGGGGCTTGCGCGATGCAGGAAAGTAATATGTCCGCAACGGGACTTCATCCCAATGAACAGCACACAAGGGCAAGAATTGATAGATGCGTTGAGACAATATAGACTGCCGACAAAGAAACTGTTCCGATAATGTTAAACCTGAGCAGAGGTCTCAATATCTGCTATTAACTCAAGTAGAAAGCTCCGACGAGAGTGCCGTCCCTCCCTTCAAGTCTCAAGAATGCTCAACAGGTTGCCAAAGCTTTGTCTTGGCCAAGGTAACCGTGTTGAAGAAGGATGCAACACCGGCATGGGGCTGACAAAGCTCTTTTGAGTGCTTTTTTGATCGGCGATGACGCCAGTGGGATTCTGCGGTCCCCTGAACAGCGCTGCCGCAAGTGCAAGCAAGTCAATTCTGACCCCCATACTTGTTAACTTGGTATGTCTTCCCCTTAGGATTTGATTATTGGCTAACTTGCGAGTTAGTCAAGTTAATTCCTATAGCCCCTAGCCTACCTATAATATGCCCTCACGTATACCCTCACATGCCCTCACGTATGCCCTCACATACCCTCATATACCTATTTAAGTGGGGCTATAGCTGATCTATAGCCTCCTATTGGTCAGCTATTTATATAGAAGACATCAAGTCTAACAATTCAATCGAAGGGTGTGAAATTGCTTACTTGGGTGGTGGCGATAGCGTCAACTTGGCCGATTGGCTTGTATTACTTGCCAAGTGACTTGCACTTGCGGCAGCGCTGCCCCTGAAATCCGGCTTCATTGGGGACGAGACTCCCCCAAAAGCATAGCGGTTTAATTTCCTGTCAGAGTTGTTCAAGGACGGAACTGAATTGAAAAACTATACTTTTGAGTAAAGAATGTTAAGCCAGTTCAGTTAGTGAATTGAATGACCCCGCTTGAGGTGTTCCATTCTTAATAGCGACAAGAATCGAACGTTTGCCTACAGGCCAAGGCAACTTTCAGTGCCATTACCGATAGTGTGCATCCGCAATTTTGAGCCTACGATGGAATGGCTTCGGGAGAGTTGAGCTGGAGTCGCAAGCTCCGATACGAAGTCCGATACACCGCGACGAGGCAGTCGGTGTGGAAAAGATGTTGCGGCCATGAAACGTTGGAATTCATTAAGTATACGCGCACAAGGATGGCTTTGGCTGTTGATATTGACGCTGAGCCTCAGGGTGTCTTATGATTCAATGGTCGTGTGTATTGAGATTTCACGCACCATTGCCCCGCTCGCCAGCCAAGAAATTCATTGCTTGATTGAGATTTCAAGCAGCACGATAAACAGTATGACCGACCTCCAGAATTGAAGATAGACTTTATTACAGACACAGGCGTTGGAGAGAGCCCGTGACGACAGGACGTGGCTTCAATGGCTGGAGATGTCTTCAAAGAAGTCGGAAAACTACGCCAAAGAGACATTTATGCACATCTACTTTAGAGTTTCTACAGAAAATACTAGGTGTTCGTTCGAGACCAGAGGAGTGGCAGTATCGGCTGCAAAGGTCCCACTTCAGGGAGCTTGTTGGCAATCGGGTCTTATACAGAGGCGTGAGGACACCTTCGGTCAGGTCGGCGACATCTACATGGCTTTCGATCTGGCAAGCTACAGTCTCCAGCTATGGAGAATTTACTAACTGGGTGTCTTCATTTGACGGCGTTGGGGTCGTCGTTTCCTCTTCAGATGACTGGCTTGTATTTGGAAGCGTTGGTCAGAATGTGACACGAAGCTTGCGGATGAGCTAGTGAGACTTTCAACCACAGATAGCCGCGGGAAGAACCCTCATCAGCCTCTTATTGAACTTCATTATCTCCCATGAAAAAGTCTTCTAGTCATGTTTCTTCCACCTCTACTGCTTGGAGTATCGCCACGGCAAGAAGCTTCGAAACGCCGGGGAGATCCAACCCATTGACTCCCGTCACCTCACTTGGATTCAACGATTGCGCGGTAAGCCCCGGATCAATTCCAGTGCATAGAAAGGTATCTGTTGCTCTGCTTCTACTTTGCTGGATACATCAATTGCTTTTCTTGCTAAATTTAAGCTGACATTGACTTCTGGTGGCAGATTGGGTAGTTTTGGTGCACAATATTGACGTTGTGAGCCGACCGAGTCTGTGAAATATAGGGAAGTGAGCCCTGCCATCCAAAATTGGTGGTAAACGTACCAAAGGGCTGAATGGATCGTCTGATATCTCATGGAATTGTCCTGGGACGGATCGGTTCAAAGTTCTGCTGTCTCCTTTCACCCGTCCGCCTTTCTGCCACCGCCAATCCTTCACAGCTTCCACAGAGTGTACATAGTAATCCATGTGTCCCCCCTTGATTCCAGATGTTTTTATTCTCCATGATGTCCGTCTCCAACATCCGGTTTGAACAGTGGGCTAAGTGCACCTTCGTGTGTCAGAGTGATGCCTGAAGGGCGCAGGGTCGGGTAGCAGCCGACAGTTCAATCGAAATCCGCCTGCGCTCGACCAGCACACCGTCTCGTTCTCATCCCTGACGTATGATCCGACTCCAATGTTATTTCTCCCCTACTACAACATGTGCGATTCATCAAATTTCGTTATGTGCATCAATCCCGCTGGACAAACCCGGACTTCCCAGTTGTGCGTCGGGAAACCCTTCATCAGAAACAACAGCCACCGAACATTTTGAGTTCTGATGCTTAGAATGTACAAATGTCTTCATTTTGACTGCTTTTTAACCTTCACTACTGCCGCCCTGGCGAAGACTAGCTTCACTATCTAGGTCACAGGTCTATTGAGCCTATTCGGCCTAGCACCGATGAAGAAGCCACCAGCAGGGCGATAGCTTCATAGTTACAACATGTTCTCGAGAGACCACAAAGGCAAGGGGAAATGTCTTTATACCTCAGCGGCAAGTACGATTACTCTTTTTCACTACAGATATTTGGCTCCTTCGCCTTGCTGGCAAAGCATGCCAAAGCCAAACTGTGTGCTCGTCGGATGGCTTCTTCAGTTGGGTAGTGAAACCTGTTGTTTTCGGAGGCGCTGTTTAGGGAAACACCAGCATCTGTCTGTTTTTTGCTTGCTGGAGCTGAACAAGGTTGTCGCTGTTGACGAACTGAGAGTCTTCTGCAGACATACCCAAGACGCTGCGTCGATCTTGACTAACGTGTGTGAAGCTCGCCGCGGGCAGTGGGTCGGGAAACTATCATGGTTGAGGGTCTGATTACGGCGCTCACCATCGTGGTGTCCCCGTCCTAAAACAGCCAGAAATTTACAGCCGGCGGGAGCCGGGGAACGGGGCAACAAGAACCCACTAACATGACCGCTCAGAAATGTTGCAAACCAGCTTGCAGTGAGTTTAGGGATGCGTTTGAGATGAGAAGGGGTTTCGTCCATAGATCAGTGAGCAATATCGGGTCCAGTGATCCTTGTGGTCAGGTAAACGTTCAAGGTGGCATCGCGGGCGCGAATTCTTCCTCTCTTCTAACTTTCTTTTTCACAGTTTGCCGCCTGTAGACGCACCTTTTGACTGCCATATGACTCTAACGGAAACATATCGAGGGCCAGGATGGCGTAGGCTAGAGAAACCTCTATGGTTATCTATAGGGTACATAATCCATTCCAAACCATACGGTAAAGTAAGGTAAGGGAATATCCATGCAGAATCCAGTGTTCTTATCAGAGACGAGACTCCTCCATTGCCCCCGAACCACCCGACATTAACACGACAGGTGGTCCTCTGGATTATCATCATCTTCAGTCAATACCAAAAATAAACCCAAGAAAATTCAAAAGTTCCCATCACGTCAATATCCTGCCCATCATGTCGTCCGCCAGTGATGCGCAAGACGGCTTCCTAATCGTCCAACACAGACTCGACATCGAATTGTCTGAGTTTGCGAAAGGGGAGGTCTTCGAATTCGAAATTTTATGGTCTGGTGGAGATCGCAAGTGGGTATCAGAGCCCGAGTTCGAGCGATCGCAGCCGTCAGCCGTGGACGAGTACTAGAAGGAACGTGGCGGTCGTGGACAACATCTGACGCCGCCCGCCAAGTGGGTGAAGAAAAGCATCCTGCGTCACCGGCTGAATCCTGACAGCCCACTTCGGGACGAAGAGTATCAAGTCACCTGGCTTGGAACAATGGATACGTCATGGGAGCCGAGGAAGAAGGTCCCCGCCAGGCTTCGAAGAAAGTATTGGGCCCAGGAGAAGGAGACTACCGGTATGGACGAATGGCGCACCCTAGAAGAGCAGAGAGTCAGCATTCAGTCTGGCCAGGACGGGGGGGAGGGCGTGAATGAGGATGAGGGCGTTGACGAGGACGAGGAAATTGAAGAGAATGCAGACGAGAACGAGGACGCAGTCGTCGAGGTCCACGCCAACAACACTGATGGTGGAAAATTCAAGTCATGATGCTCTTTGCGAGAGTAAAAGACCTGGTACTCATTCATTTAATTGCGTAGGAGGAGAGTGTTTCAGATTGGGGGGAACTGACATAAAGTACGTAGAAGCCTTAAGTCAAGGCCTCACTTGACACATCGATCATTGGTCTCATTGTTTCTCTTGACAGTTGTGGGCCTATGAATGTCATGACAGTGGCATGCTATCTCTTGAACAACGCCAAAACGGCCCCGAGTACAACAGATATTTGTCATCGCTAACGGACGGTTACTATATGCAAAAGGGGTGATGATGGCCTTTCCATAAGAATGCCCTGGGTGGGTGGACGTAAATTTTGAAAGCCAAAAGAATTGACATATGAGTTTGGATGAGTTCAGGATCTTCGCCATGATTGAGGGTGGATCGATGCCGCTATTGATGGATAAATGCGTCACCGCTCCATCCCCCTCCAATGTCTTCTCACCAGAACCTCCGAGCAGAACGCCGTCAGGTTAGGCATTAGCTGTCCGTAAGTAAATCAGCATGAAAAGGCTTTTTGATCCTCGCATCGATGTTCATCGTAATGGGTTGGATGTATGCAAGAGTGTTCTTAAACCTTGTTTAGAGAGCTTAGAGGGATTGAGACTCAGCAGGAGCAGACGCTTGATATTTACGCAAGTTCACCACTGACCTGCGCGGTCAATCGACAGTGCCGATGGTGCTTTGAGACTCAAGATTACCCCAGATTCAGGTCTTTAACTTACGCGGCGATTGGTTTCACTACGTACGGCCCGCAGATGAAATACTCATCATTTATAACGCAGCTGTCTTATCCTTTTGGCTCATGGTGGCTGAGGTGTGTATGATCATTTGCCCTGGAGAGGCGAAGCATATCGCGAGCAAGGATTGCTAGGCAGAAGGTGTCAGTCAACCTAGGCTCCAACTGTGAGACAGCAACAAGGGTCTGGTTGGTCAGTCGCGGGGAAGTGTACTCTTAGTAAGAACTAGACCTATTCTAACACCAGTGGACAAGGGACATGGGGCCCAACCTTGGCAAGTGAATACGGTATCGGCTAACTGCAGGCTGCCACAGCTTAGTCAGAAAGTAAGATCTTGAAAAGAGAGGGGACTCTGTTGATGCTCGGATGCAATGTTTCCCCTCAACATCTCAATCATTTGCTACGAACGGTTTCTACGACATGAAAGAAAATGTCTCAATGGTTGCATCCACAGCCACCAGTGCTTCCAGGCCAAGCTGCCGAACGGTTGGGCCGACAGCAAGAACAGACTGTCCATTCAATGAACCAGTGGGAACAGGAGCGACAGGAAAATATCCCGATGCCCCGAATTGTCATGCTTCACGACAACTCGACTAATCAAGCCCGGGGCTGGGGTGAGCCTTTGCTGTATGTACCAGAGAGCCCGGCTACCATTCTGCCCAGCGGTCCTCTGCCAGTAGAGTATCATTGGGGAGATTCCGAAGATAGCGGCACGCCACACGGAGATGACAGTGAAGATGCATACGACAGCATGGAGCTGCGCAGTTCACACCACCTCTGTGTCGCTTGCAAGCATACTTTCAATTACTTCTGCAAGTATAACGAGGTCTCTGGAGACGAACGCATCAGCATGAAGAATAATGTGCTGCATTCCGAGTCGATTTTATCCCTCTTCATGTTCGCTAACCTGGCGAATTGTTTCATCTGCCGCAAGATTTGGAGCAAGATCAAGACAATGTACCCGAATCTGGACCCCAATAGCCCTTCATCCTACAAAGTTGAATGCTGCTGGACTATCGACGGTGGCTTGAGTCGGGAGACAAAGATGTGGATGGTCATATACGACTCCTCGGTTCCCAGGAAGCCTTCTTACAACTACCAACATGTTCTTCGCATTGGTCTGTGGCCCAAGGCACACTACGGCATACACTTTGGCAAAGACACAGATCAGAAAACACTTCTTGGTTCACGCGGAGTACGCGGAGGTGGGGATGACTTTGTTAACGAAGATACTACTGAGTCTGCCAAGACCAGATCCTTAGCCCAGTCGTGGTTTGCGAGGTGCACGCACAACACCAATGGGCAGCATGGCATCTGCAACAGAAAGGAGGGGACCTATCTCCCCACCCGGCTTCTTGACGTGCGAAGTGCCCTGGAGAGAGGCCAGGCACTGCTAGTGTGTCCCGATTTGACGCCGGAAGCCTTCGGCACAAATCCACGATACGCAACAGTCAGCCATTGTTGGGGTGCGGCGGGTGCGAATGAGCACATTGTCCTCTTGACTCAGAATGTGGATACCCGTCGGGTCGACGGGACAGCATGGGACATATTGCCCAAGACCTTCCAGGACGCTTTTAAGATTGCCTCGTGGTTGGGGCTCGATTGGCTCTGGATCGATTGCATGTGCATCATGCAGAACTCAGCATCAGATTGGCAAAAGGAGGCCTCGGCTATGGATCGGGTATACATGAACGCTGAGGTGAACATCTCGGCGGACTGGGGAAGAGACAGCCAGGCAGGTTGCTTCTCGAAAAGGAACAAGATCGACACCATCCCTCTTGAATTCGCAAGCCCGAAGTCCGAACGAGCGTGGATTGTGACGACAGAAGACGCCTTTTTCTGGATGAGCTCTGCACCTTCGCTTTCGCGGGCATGGATTCACCGCGAGAGACAGCTAGCAAGACGCATCCTACACTTCACAAAAAAGGAATTAGTGTGGGAGTGTTGTGGGCAGGGTAAGGCCTGCTTCGCCAGCGAGACGATGCCAGGTGGCTCGCCATTTGAGAACGTCTTCAAGGGAGAGATCAAGTTCCAAATCCAGTTCGCGAACCTGGCAGTATTCACACCCGGCTTGCAACATCCAAGCGCGGAAGACCGGCTGGATAAAATCCATCAGCTGTGGAACTCGACTTGCCAGGATCTGTCGAACAAGTCTGTTACCTACGCCTCGGACTTACCTGTGATACTTTCAAGCTTGGCCAAAGAGTTTCAAGCGTTGATGCCGGATGATGAGTACGTTGCCGGGCTCTGGAGATCTACACTCGTCGAGGCCCTGACTTGGTTCGTCCCAGGCGATAAGCCAGAGTACGACGGGTATATCGCACCGTCTTGGTCATGGCTGAGTGCTGCGAGTCCGGTAAAGCTCTATTATCCGGGTCATGTGCAACGGAAACGAATCGTAGCCGAGATTGTTGCCATCGATACCAAGGTGGATCCGTCCAGCGACAATCCTTACGGCCAACTAGTTAGCGGGTCATCGTTGCGCGTGCGTGGTTTCCTGCGCCGACTGCATTTCCATTTCGTCGGCCCCCCGAACCACGGAATCATCCTCAGCGTCGTCGAAAAAGATTCGGACGGCCGTGATCGGCTGCGTGTCATTGGTCCAGATTGGGACAAGCACGAGGGACTAGTCTTTCGACTCACGACAGACAGCATGGTGACTCTGCCGTACCAAGAGTGGGAGTGCTTCGCCCTTTTCACCACTTTGAACGAGTGGGCGCAGTTCCTGTGCAATTGCCGGCGGCGACTCTCGTGTATCCTGCTAGAGATGGTGACAGGGAATTCTGGCCATGGCCACGTAGACGAAAATGTCTATAGGAGAATCGGCACACTTGAAGACATTAGCGATACGTACAGCTTCAAGATGCGCTATCGCGTGGCCGAGAACTCGACAGTCCGCGAGGCGGGCTCGTCACGGGATATGTTTGAGGAGAATCCTACGGCATTCGCCGGAAAGCCTCAGCCAGAGACTTGGTTCCATGGACAAGAAGATGTTGGAGCTGCTGAAGCCGAAGAGACAGACGTCGCTGGCGATGAGGTTGAAGCATCAGCAAGTGGGCGTCGTGATTCCGCAAGCAGCACCGACACAGACTATGCCGATGGAGAGATCTGGACTTGCCTGGTGCAGTATATTCAGAGGAAACGTTGGAGCATCATTCGGGAGTTTAAAGAGCAACAAGATGAGGGGAAAGAGACGCAGGAGGGGAGCTCTAATCTGGAACAACTTGGCACCTGTGGACAAGGCAATAGAGGTAGGGGTATAGACGGCGAGTCGCAAGGCGAGAATTACGGCTCTCTGAACGACAGCTTTGGGAACAAAGTGTGCGATGATCAAGACGGCGGGCGAGAAGAAACTGAGGGAAAGCATAAGGGCAATGAACATAGCGACCAAGGCGACGATGAGGACGAAGACGGCGAAGAGGAAGCCGACAATAACAAGGAGGAAGAGGACAGCGATAGTCGAGGAGACAGCAGTGAGGAAGAAGACCGTCACCGAGAAGATCTACACCTTTCTGTCGTCATCGTGCAAATTCACGACAACCCCTCCTCGGGCCTCGCACCAATGACTACCGCCGTCGATACAAGAGATGCCTGGAAACGATTGCAGGAAGCCAAAACGTTTATCTCTGAAACAATGGCACACGGGAAAAACCAGCCACAGGATCCTGCGGCGGCATTGTACCAGTTTGACGATGTACTGCATCAATGGCAGGAGCTGCGGGGTGTGGTTCCGTGGCTTGAGCGACTAGAAACTATTGAAATCACTCTGGTGTGATTTGGTTTCAGCGTTCAGAGGATTTCCAGCTCGCTATTTGGCCCAGTTCCAGAATTAGAATACGAACAGCTGGAATGGAAAGTTGCATTAGATGTGTCGATTCTCATATGTTCACGGTGGCCAACGCTAAGATGCTAACAAAGGCAAGATGAAGGACCTCAAGTCTTGTATTTCAAGGAGTATTCTTTATCATGTCGAAATTTACACAGACAACCCAGCCCAATCACGTATTTCTACCTACCACAACTGGCAACCTGCGGCCAAGACAGAACATCAAGTCCCATTTGACAGAAAATAGGGCGCTCTGCGAAGCATCCCGTGGTGGTGCGCTCAGCTTCGCTTGTGATTAAACCCACAATAAAAACCGGAAGACATCGTCTGAGTTGCTCAATTCCGTGCTTTGTGTTGTTGGGGCAGTCTGATGTTGTTGTGGGCGGCAGGGCGTGGGACGCTTGGGCTGCCTATGATGGAGATGATTGATGGAGCTTGGTGGAAAAGGCCACGGTAATGCAGCGGCCTCATTGCGAGAAGCCTGCCTTTAGTTGCAAGGTGCGTGAAATGGCTTGATAAATCTAGCTACGAGCGCTGAGCGTGCTTGGGTACGAAGTAGTGTGGCCGATTCCTTACGTACAGGCGATTCGGGCCGGCTTCTGGGCTTCAGTCCTGGGGCCGAGCTCCGTCTTGCACAGGGCATGCGAATTGAAGTGGCTGTTCACCTTTGTCAGAAGATGTAGACATTTCAAAGTAGACGGCTGGGAGTTGGTGCGCGTGATGTTCTGATGTCGCTTTTGCTCTTTACCGCCGGGCGTAGCGACCGAATGGGCAGTGTATCTCGAAGAAAGGAAATGCCAAAGGAGCTGCGGTGGTAGGAGAAGACGAACTTCTTCGGGGGAATGCATGACCCGCATCAGTACCATCGTCACCGTCACAGTGCTTCCCAAGGCCAAAGTGGGGCCGGTATCCGTTCCCGCTGGCCGGAGGTAGAGACAACATGCAGGACGGAGAACGAAGCCTACTGAATACTGCGGGCTGCAATTTCGTGTCGGCTTTCGGTTTAAATTGAATATCAGATGATTTCAGCAGATAATTCATGGCAGGCTCGCTTAATTGGGCTCGCTATTTGGCGGCCGCTTCAGTCAGAACGGCGTCATGGTGCGGCGACAGCGGACGCTCCGCGTAGTGGAGTTCGTACAGGTCGGGGAGGGCTTATAAGAGATGTGCTCGGAGTGCAATTCTCTGTCGTCTGGATGATTAACTGTTCAGCCGCCCCGGTTTCCGTGGATGGAGTTTTTGTGAGAGATGAAGTCGACGGCGTCAATTGACGTCCGGTGCGAAAACTCAGGGTGCTGTGGTTGTGGTGCATGTGATCCGTGCGGCGGGATACGTACGGATACAGGGCTCATCGCTCCCGATTCCGGCGCTGTCCTCACCTGCTGATTTCTCGGCCTACTAAGGTAGCTTCTCGACTACCTGTTCACTTTTCGACCTCAGGTGCCTCGTGATATTACCTGCTAAAGACACTACAACAGGTTGCTGAAGCAGCAACGGTGCATTATTATAGGAACCTCTTAAAGTCAACTAACCACCCCCTTTCCTATAGGACTTAATAGTTTACAGGCTAGATTTGATCCCAACGTGATGCTGCGGAATACGTAAGCATGACCGCTGCGTGATGCTTGTGGCCCTTTATACGACGGATCGAGTGCCTGCAAGAGAAACTCCCTTAGTCAGCTGTTGTGTGAGAACTTTCGCCTGGCCGAAGTAATGCGATTGGCTAAGCTGTCCTTTTTCCCTCCTAGGTTTCTATTTATGCTTTCGTACGGCGGACGTGTGAAGTGGTTTGATTCGGCGCGCTAGCGCCAAGTGGCGTGGTTCATCGAGATGGGGCTTTCGGGCCTCGGGTCAAGTCGGAACACTGTATGATGCAACTTCACTGTTGCATTCGGCTTCGGTATTTCAAGTGGACGGAGCTTGCTCCGCAACGGTCACGGACTTCGGAGCTGCGGCCACACATCGAGCGGCAGAAGGACGTGCGGCCACAACGCCGGATCGAGGGCCAGTGGAGGTCTCCCCGTTTCTCAGCAAGGTTATGCGACAATTCGGTTGGAACCGCAGAAGATTATTAGGCAATGCTACCCCGCTGGTCACTGATGCCAGGAGTCTTGTCCAATTCGCCATCTGCCCGCCTAGCTGTTGTTATTCTGAGCTGTTCCTGGAGTGTTCCTAACACCTTGTGACTCGTCTACTCACCTGCAGGGGGAGGCAAACCGCTCAGGAGTGCGTACTTTTCCCTCTCAACAGATTGGGATCGCTTTGAGGGCTGGATAGGGTTGCAAGTCGGGATCGGGAAAATTCACGACTCGCATCCCCGCCCTGCCTCATGTTTCGGTCTCAGCCCCGACTCTTGCGCCTTCTCTCCAATTGAAGAACGTTCCTGACTTTGCCAGTGAAAATGAAGCCACCCGTCCCGCTGAGCGTCCTTCGAACTTTCCCTCTCTCTTCCATTCTCCTCTACGCCCCAACGTTCCCTGGAGTTTCAGTGAGCATCGTCCCGATTCGAACGACCCTCTGCCATTACTCATTGCGTGACATCATCTCTACCTTGTTTCTGACTCCATAACAGACTCAACCCGCCAAATCACGAGACACGGCGAGAAAAGACGTACGCAGACGCCGGCGCAGCTCCACTGTTCCGGACCCCACGCACTCTCGAATGCGATAACGATGGCCACGGTTCTCCGCTGGGTACCGATTACCACAATCATCCGAGCCTCCAACGCCACAGCACAGACACCCAGCTCTTGTCTAAGTCTACGGCCCGAAGAGCATGTACACAGTCCTCCACACGATGCTGTTGATGTCGCGATTGGGGCTGCAGCTGTAGCTGCACTCCGAGGCGAAAGAACTATCACGCCCCCCGATCCACATTGCGGCCGTCCTGCCAATTATAGCAGTGGCCATCACAGCGACAACCATTACTGGTAGGTGTATCACGCCGACCAACACCGTGCTGACAAGTATGGTATGATCAATTTACGAGTCCTCTAGATGGGACACCCTGAAGCAGAGGCACCGTAGATCCAGAAACAAAGGCTCTGCGAGCTACAGTTCGATGCAGACTGCAGTGCGCCAATGCTGAGACACTTACCAAGGTGGTAGACACGAAAGCTTGCAATGCGATACTACCAATGAGGACGCGTTGCGCGACATGATCCGCTACTGCACGACTCTAAGGAGGCTGACTCTGAAGTAGAGGCCCCGAAATTTCAACTACGAGCGGAACGGGAAGACCCTCTTCCCCAAGAGCCTACCTGGGAGTACGAATCGTGTATATTTCAGAACATGTAAAAGATTATGCGCATTTACCAGGAGTCCGTCGTTGGTCCACATGTTGGATGAGGACAGACGGTCTAGAGAAGGGTGGAAATCACGCACTATGTCAACTTTACCGAGGTTGGATGGCTGTCAATTCTACATGTGTTACTCACTTTTTGGATTGAAAGGATCCACGTGCTAGTCATGGACACCGGTAGTTATTCAATACGACGAACAGACGGGTCAGGTGAGACACAGGAGGCGCGGAAGCTGAGGAGTAAGATGTAGTTGAAGCATAGTCACATGCCAAACCTGCAGCAGGAGCCTGCAGTCTGAACTTTGGCTTGATATGAAGCTCGCTCGTGGCTATGTCAATCATCTGAATTGGAAGATAAGAATGGCACCATGTTACGGGCCCCTAGTGGTGGTGTTATAGTAGTAAATGGCGTCGATCTAAATCGTGGTCAAAGTCAGCTTGCTTATTGACAGACTGAAGCAGACTTTGCTCCAGCCCGTAGCATAGTAGCCGTGTCGGGAATTGTTGAAGATCCCGTTGCACGCCAGGAGACTGCTGGAAACACAGTTGTATCACGGAGCAGGCAGATCGGGAGACGGCTGGGAGGAAAGCGGTCGAATACTTGATCCATGCATATTGTGCCCTTCCCAGCATCTCTTGAAAGGTTGATCTATGCAGTCATGGTAGCCTCGGGGCCATAAATCTGTTTTACTGGCTGGTTGCGAAGTCTAAATAGAAGGGTTGGACCTTGGTTGATATCGTCGATCGTGTTTAACTCCCAAACGTATCAGACTGCCTTATTGGTGGTCTGATCAAAGTTCAATGATTAAAGCAGAAAAACGCTACCAGAATTTGGAATGCCCCGACCAAGGCTTCTTCGGAATTGCCAAGCAACCACAGCAGATTTCACATGGTAGATGGCACCGTTTGATGGTACAAATGTCGTATAATAACGAATGACAGAATCAGCTGAGAAAGGCAGGAACCTCACCGACATGTGCTACCTTCGGCGAGTCAGAGGCAACTTCCTCCATGCTCCAATGCCGTTGAAGCTGAAGCTGAGCTTACCACGCCCCTCCCCCGCAGGTTTCCTAATTGAGACCATCAAGACTATCGGCTGAAGGATGTGGGCAAGCTATGTGGCCTTGGCAGCTGCGGTGTCTGAAGTCTTTCGTGAGTAAAGACAACCACTGCGAGACCAGATGAAGAGCCTTTCATGTTTTGGGATTGATCAGCCATGAGATTTACGCGTGAAGGAGAGGGGAGATTGGGACAACATCTTCTTGTCTTCACTTCAAGGGATTTTGGTGACTCGGCTGAGGATGGGATCGGAGAAGAAAAGAGCGGTGCTGGCCGCTCCCGCGTATAGTTGCCATCCTATTCACTTAACTGGCCGCGTTATACTGGTTTGGACCAATGACGATGTTTCAGTGGAAGTAAACAGCCTCTAGTCGTCATGAAAGTTACCGGAATTGAATAAACCATATGGGAGGCAGCCATCACCGGATTGATCATTAAAGTAGCTGGACGATGGAGGCTAGGTAAGGCAACATTGATAAAGTAGACCAGCTGGAAACCTTTGGGCTGAGAGTTGGGTTTCCAGGGCTGGAGTTTAGGCTATAGACTAAGCAGTAGAAAAGCAAAGGCTGATGGCATGGCTGAACAATGAATGCAGGTATAGGCCGCGGCAACCCCGGGATGGACAGATCGTATGCAGAAAGCGGTGTGGTATAACGGACATTGTCGACAGGTTATCTACTTGAAGCTGTGGGACATGGGCGGTTCCAAGTTTCAGAAAGTTCCTTCAAGCCGCGGAGGTTTGTAGATCAGAAGTGCCACATTCGTTCTCCAGATGTATGCAAAGGGGCTAGTTGGGTTGGCCGGCAGCAAAGGCCGTATTTCTCACTGCCAAAGTCGCAGTCAAGCACGTCTTTCTGACTCGATGCGTACATTCTGAATTTGACCTACGTCTAGAATAACTTCGGTACTGCGATTGGGTTATGGAGCTTATTGGTACTCCTTAATGCCTCGATGCACATGCAAAGACACGAGGTGTGACATCCAACACAACCGCTAATAGCACTCATGCTACCACACGAAATGTGGATGCCATGAAACTGCGCGTAACAGAACAAGACATGCGGATTGCTGTCCTTGAGAAGCCTGCCGCAGCCGGAATGTCACTCCTGTCTGCAAAATTAAAGACGAAACTTCTTCTGAAAAATTGAGATAAACATCGGTGGAAAACCACAGAATTGGCCGCCAAAGACTGTTCTTACAGTTGATTGCTCTTCATGTATCCCAATGTTCGATGCATACTACACTGGCGCCCCGGTGCCCCGACAAATGCTTTCCCTTGTCATCCTTTCCTTTTCATTCGCTTCTTGCACCTTGCAGATCATTTCTGTGCGCTGCACGACTTGGCCAGTTGGTTTTACTCCAGCTCGCAGTACTTTTAGTTGTGCCCTCGTGTCGGACAACTCCTTTTGTAGTCGTTCGCAATTGGCCTTGACCTGAACGCCTTGACCTGAGCATACTTGTCTTGCGGGGCTGACTTTCTATTTTGCGCCTCTCCCAATGCTGCAAACAAGACTGCGTAAGCCTCGCTGTCCTTGAAACGGCCAGCTTCTCCGCTCTTGGCAAAGCTCGGCTTGGGGAACAGCTTCGCCCCCACCATCGTCTGCCACCATCGTCTTCCGAAGAAAAGCAGCCCTCTCCTCTTCTAGGGCACTGATTGTTGATGCATAACAACATGTCTGCGTTGACTACGCGGAAAAAAAAACCATCGTCGGTCAAGAACTGGTCCAGGGACCTTTCCTTGATCATGTCTCCTTGCCTTTTCCTCTTAAAGATCGGCTTCTTTTGGGTTAGGCACCAGTCTCGGGCTTGGGGCGTTCTTGCGATGGTGTATGGAAGTGATCCAAACTTCAAGTGCTCTGTAGCTCGAGATCTCTCAAAGACGAGCGACCTAGAAGATAGACCTCTTTCTCTCAGATGCCCCCCGCGCCGTCGTCTGAGGGGCTCTGAATTTATGTGTCGATCTCAGGAGAGATTTGGTCTCTGTTGTTGGAAGAGAGCTCTTCGCCGTTGTCGTTAGAGGGAGAGCCGTGGTCATGGTCTTCAAAGGAGGGTGGTGCGCCATCGTCCTTCAAGAAGGGGAGTTTTGGTCCTTCGTCCGGGGAACCCTCGCGCGTCAGATAGCTACCGCGGAGCAGAGACGAGACGTTGATTTCGATCCGAGTGGGTTCTTGAGTGGGTTATCGAGTAGAGTTTCAAAGTCAAAGTCGTTGGCACCGTGAGAGTTGTGACTAGTGTCACTTATTCCTAATGGTTCAGGTGTCAAACTCAGACTGCATCACCTACAGCAATTAATGGAGCCTCGGCCTTCTTTGGCTTTGGCTTTAAGAAGCTCTTTATTGGGGAGCACGACTTTCTCGGGATCCTTTGAGCCGTGCGATAGAACGATGCTTATATTACTATTCTTATTAGTAAGGTCTCTCTTAACGTTGCCGATAGCCCGGATTTTCATATCGGCAGGGTCCTTGCCAGTAGTCCTAGGCTTTGTTGAGATTGGATGTTGTACGTTGAGACTCGGGTGGTTGAAGATGTCCGGGATATTACTTACTAGAAGGATGGAGCGCTGATGTTCGTATGAGTTCTCGAAGAAAATGCCGCCTGGGCGCCACAGGCTTGCAAGTTGAATCCTTTATTCAATGAAACGTGAGCTGTTTGAGTGTAGATGACAGACCTGGTTGTAACCGACAGTGCTGATTTCGTCGATTTGCAGCTTTTGCGAGTGCTGGTGTTTCGGGAACAAGTCAAAGCTGCCCAACCAGTTATTCCGAGCTCGCCAATACGCCCTAGTCCTACACTCTCGCTTCCCTCGTCCAGTCTCTCTGGTTTTGTTCAAACATCCTGCTTGGCGGACGCTCCTTTTGTTGTCTTGAATAGCTTCGTGGTATTCTCGTCAGCAGTCCGGCGGCTGTGCTCGAACTTCGCAGTTGAGTGTCCTGGAAACGAGGCGGCGAGGTGGTTTTGGGGAGTTGTCGCTTGACATGTCGTCTTTATGGCTTTGCCCTGCCAGTGGTCATTCAGTTCCCACTAGTGGATTTGCAACAATACACGCATAGGCGAGGTAGATATTGCGATCAAAGGGAACGGCTGGTTGGAGTTACCTCGGGGGTCCGAATAGATCACCTTTGTCGTAAGAGGACTGACAGAAAGAAGAAACAATTTGTATTGAGCTCATTGCGTGCAACAAGAGGGCAAAGCGTCCTGAGGAGGTGAGGTTGCTGAGAACGAGAGAGTTTGAAAATGGCGCAGAAGGCAGATATCCAATGGTGATGGAGTGGAATGGCAATGCGGGACAGTAATCCCGTCTGGGAGCCTAGTAGCTTCCTGATGATCTTGGGAGAGTCCCAGAAGCACCTGTATTCCATCCTATTCACATTAGGAATGACCCAAGTTGCTTGATCGTAGCTTCAGTACGCACCTTTAAAGCAACATGCATCTTTGTTGATGTCGCTCGGATCTGCAGCAGTCAACTTTCGACATACAGCCAGTAAGTCGACAAACCGCTGACTTGGCTATTGACTGAGAACACACTTTTGTTCGACCAGTCAAGAGTCAAAAGTATCTAGAAACTCCAGTTGGGCCTAGAGACTGCTGAAAAGACTCGTTGAATCGCAATGCCAATATGCTGACCATCTGGCCCGTCTGCCACGGCTGATGCCTAGTGACCCCGAGCCACGCCAGTAACAAAATGTCTTCCATCTCCACACACAAACGGCTTCATCCCAGTCCTGCAATGCAGTGCATATCTCCGCTCCGACAATGCATTTTCCGTCCTGCTGCCGCCTTGAGACGAACAAGAGCCCTGGCGCCGAGCCGCTCTCGGCGTCCGACGGAGAGCCTGCAACAATGGCAACGGCAGCAATGGAACTCACCGATATCAGCGTGAACTCTGCCTGCAGTGTACTTCGGAGCGCCATCATCTGATGTGCTCAATCAACCCGAGCCTCACGCCGAGCCGGGATTTGCATGTTGAGATCGGAATGCCTCTTGTCTCGCAGCACAAATTCCGTGCAGATAGGCAAGACGATGCATCACAGTAAACTTGGAAATACCTCCACTCCGAAGGCGATACCTGCGGCCTGTTCCCTTCGCTGCTCTGTTTTCTGGGGCCCAGTGTTGAACTGATATTTTGGCCCGCAGATCCAAGAATGAACGAGCAACTTGGGCTAGACCGACTCCCCACCTGTTCTGCGCAACGCAAACAAATTATCATAGGAGGGATGCAATGCCAGGATAGCAAAGCCTTCGAACTCCCAATTGGTGCGCTGATCAAGGACGTTAGAAAGTGCATGGAACCGTTCCGGCCATCCAAAACCTCAACACCATTCCGCGCTCGTTGCGATCCATCGAGCTGGGTCTTCGATTAGTTTGGGGCAAATTAAGAACACCAGATCGCGAGGGCTAATTCTTCCGTCGCCACTACAACAAGGCACATGCACACGGCATCACGGCAGGTTCATTGCATCACCATTTCTCAGGAAGATGGTCTTTGCTAGCTATTCATCAACCAGCCAGCCAAAAATGGAAAAACACAACTTCTTAGCTGCGTCACCTTCTCCAGCCAGAGCGCTTCCGGCCACATTCTACCGAGCCAGAACAGCTTCACCCATGCACTTCCCTAGCCGCAGTAGTTCTCCGGCGGGAGAGTACGATGCCATTATCGCTATCTTTGCACAAATAGCACGCTGCGGGACTACATTTCAGCATTCCTCTTCCTGCATTATTCCTTTGTGCGGAGTTGAAGACGTTGGATTGGCTCACCCACACATTGACCGGGGGAGTTCGTCAAGACATTCTTTTTGATGGGGAGGTAATCTTCGGTCCACTGAGGTGACGAGTTTGGACGCATTGGCTTTGTATTTCCGAGAAATAATGTCCGCAGGACTGTCAGATTCTTTTGGGAACTGTGCCGGAAGTCATTGATCATGACGCCTCGGGAATTACGATGCAGGTCGGAGAGTTAGGGCTTTATCAGCTGGTTGGATCTCATTCATGTTCCACGCCTCCCCTTGGATTACCATCACGCTGGATTTGTTACTGCTCAAGTATGTTCTAGGACTTTAAGATTCTTTGAGGCATATGAGTCTGCTAACGCTTCAAAACACCTCTCCCAGGATCTGCTGAGACTGATTTGACTGTGACATATCGTTGGTTTGTGCCTCAGACGTCCAGTGTACGGCAAGATCTGGCGTCTCTGGTTGCGGTCTAACGAATTCGGGCCATCTTCGTAAGCATTCTCCATGGCGAAAAGGATGTGCCTGGATGTCAGAAATTGTCTCTGACTTCTATACAGCCTGTAAGCCTATTACTTCATTGTGCTCGTATAACACAGGGGACTTGAGGTGCTTCAGAAAACATGCCGAAGTTGAAATCTTCCCTCAGATCGGGTACCAGATTCTCCGTATTGTTGAAAATTTGTTTGCCTCTTTGATCATACACGGGTTCTCTCTGATCACGCAAACAGTTACAACCGCGGCCGACTCGGGGCCTTCTCACCAAAAGTTATAGGGATTGACGACATACGATGCGATTGCGGTGACACAAGATGACCCTCCAAACCAAGCCAACCCAAACAACACCATGTTCCATAGTGATTTTCGAACCTAAAAAGAAAGTTCTTCGCTATTGAAGCCAGCAAAGCCTGTGATTGAGGCTGGATAGGCATCCTCACGGCGGTTCTTTTCCTCTCGCGCATACCTAGCTAGACCCTTCAATGCACCGAGTCTCACTAAAGCATACTCAACGCAGTTTTGCTTCCCCTCCACTGCCCCGCACGTCACTCATTTATCAAGACATTTGGCATTCAATCCATCATGAACACCACCTTCTGGCATATTGTATGTTTCTTCAAAGCCACTAGACTGGGCACTGACCGAGGTGATTTACTGCTTTTTTCCCTACTGTGAAAACCCCTACTGAGTGGGCTCGAAACTTCCTCAATATTGTATGCTTCTTCGCCTTGAAGCCTGAGCAACAGCCTTCTCCATTTGGGTAGTTCTCTGAAACTTGAATGGGAGTATAGAACAGAATTGTGCTAACGAAACTAATGTCTAGTTCGACGGTTGTCTGTTATCCACAGCGTTTACAGAGTGGCCCTTGCTGAAGAATTGTACTTCCAGATCAAGACTTGATTGCAATGTTACAAGCTTTTGCCGAATTATTGCAACCCTAGTAAACACCCTGAAACGCGTGTGCTGCCCTTTACATCGATTACTCCAAGATAAACGAGGGCAATGGTTTGCACCATGTTTCGCCAGACTCAGATAGTAGATGTGGAGAACAAGACTGGCGCAGAAGCACCGTCAAACTCGCTTCGGTCCTGTAATTTCTCCGAAGTTCGCTACGTGCCGCGATGGCTCAAAGCTGCAGTCACCGCCATGCATGGGAGGGATGGCGTCAAGCGATCTACTGGTCCCGCAGCGCAAGCCGCCATATGAATCATCGGTCATGTCTTCTCCAGGCTTTTGCTCCGAGTGCAACTTCCGGGTTTGCGTTCCGTCTCGTCGGTACATGTACGCTGCCATGGCTGCCTTCATGACGAATCAATGGAGTAGTTCAGACCAGTCCCCCCTTTGTGTTTCGTGCTTTCAACTGCATTGTTCTCAGGCTCCAGCCACCCTCCTACATTGACGCTCTTTCCCCATCACTATGCCGTTAAGTCAGCACCTCGATTTAGACTATGTAAGGCGCTTACTGTGGCTGATCAGAGACTGAGGCTGGCATGAACACGTCCCGCCGAAGATCATGGAGTAGCACTGCGAGCCTTGCGAAATGATCGAGCGTTGGGGGCCAAACCATGCAGGAGAAAGCATAATTTCGACGGGAGACTTTTCGAGCTTTATCCCTTGGTGTGGCCCGGCTCATGATTGCAGAACACTTGCCCAGTCGAAGATGTGGGCCGCCAAATTGGCCTTGGGGGAATATCTCTATTTCATCACGAATTTGGTTCCTGTTGAGATGGTGGAAAATCCCTGGCGCAAAGTCCATGTGACTTCGCTATGGATTCGTGATGAGGACTGTGCAATCTTCAGCGACACAAAGTCGAACTCCAGGAATCCAAGGCCTGTCCAAACGGCCGTTCCGACAGCAGCGATCCGTATTAAAAACCAAAGTTACTGCGCACTACCGTTACCGACCTCAACCAAATCAAAAAGTTATAGCTGCCACGGCATCCCACAGCTAGCTAATATGCCGCAATCTCGCAAGTCTCTCGCATATCTACAGCGTTCACTCCCCCAGGACTTCCTCGAGTTCTGCTTGTTTTATCTTGTCGACGCCTGCCTCCGAGTTCGTCTCTTCCTCAATAAAATGTGTGTGGCTTTCAATAATGAGCTCTGCACGTAACTGAATGTAGCTTCCGTCTACCATATGGCTCGATTCCGTCTCGTGTTCGTCATGGTCTCGCCTAGAGATCCTCCAATGGTCATTCGACGCACCTATCCCCTGACGCCTGGTTCTTCTCGGTACTCTTTTGTGGTAAGTTGTCACACGAGAGCATTGGGCTTCCGCTAAAGGCCCGGCAGATTCATGAGATAATATGGCCTTCACGTTTCCCTTCATCGTTCATACCGCAGAGCGTCGACTTTAGCAAATAGTACAGCGTAGTACTACCGATAACCGGGCAGACTGGCACTTCCAACCCGGTTCAAGTTCCCCAAACTCTGAAGACTGTGCAGGGATGGAAGAGAGAAGTTAGTTGGCGTCGTTCGACCCAACAACGCAGGGCGGTATGAAGGTCTGCAAATACTGAGCGAGGCAACTGCCGTTTTCTCTGGGTCCACAGCATCCAAGGCCGGTTACAGGCAGCCATCGTTGCTCTTCAGGAGTGCCACGTACTTGAAGGTTGGGGGCACTGTCACTAACTGATCACTTGACTTATTGCAGAGGACGGACACAGGAGTCTACTTTGGAGCCCGCTTTCATGGGATACTCATACTAGTTATCCAGCCTGGTATCGAAAGAACCAGCAGCATGAGACAATTTGTTTGAAAACGTGGGGGAGGAACGGCTTTCCTTGATGGTTCTGAATATCATGGTGTTTGAGTCTACTTATCTTCTGGGATGACGATGCGTGGTTCACCGACATTCCATCGCGAATTCTGCAGAATCGTCCAATAGGAATTCGACACTGGGATAAGCGACTCACGATCCATCCTTGCAGCCCAACGGATTCCCGTCACAAACTCGAAAGAGAAGGAGCACAAAGCTCGGAGATATTCTTTGGCTTCGTTCCCCCATCGAAGCGTTCGAAATCACGGGCTGGGTAAGTCGAGTCCCGGATGAAGATGTAGAAGAAGGGAAGCTTAGTAGTGGGCTTGTTTCCGAGCTGGAATATTTCATCGCCTCCGTTTCTCGGCCTTGGAATGGCCTGTAAATTCCATCACCTAGATATCTCCAATTGGAACTAAACTTCGCCCAGGGCAACTCACTCGACATATCAAAGAAAGTTTCAGGGCCGGCCCAGCAGCAGAGCCGCAGGACAATAAGAACACAAAACATGGGCCATGTCATTCACTCAACAAAACCACTGGTTTCTCAGCCATGCGCGTCGATCCATCTCGGCAACATCTGGCCCACGATTCCAAGTTCAGGGGACCAGGCAGCCCTGTCATCAGCATGCATCGGCACCGGATGCATCGACGGCTAAGGACATGATCTGCGAACTGTCAATTCCATCAAGCCCAGCTATACTGGATGCATTTTCATGCGCCGCATGAGTCATCTCCAAAACTCAGCCTTCATCGTCTGGGATGCTCGGCTTGCATTTGCACAGGTACCATCCTAGCGTGCTGGCGAAGCCTGTGTAGGCTGACTTGCGCTGCGCATGGCTATTTCTCGACTCCAATGAATAAGATTGATAGCGTCTAAATCCGCAGCGCGTAATCCTGCCCCATCAACCCAACACTGGCTGGTTTCAGACGTCCCCGACACGTCAGAGCCCTACACAAGCATCAGCCCCGCCCCCGACGTGATGATTCATGATGACATGCGTTACACACCCGATGGCGTTAGCTATGATGCCGATGTACTATCACGAAACGCAGGGTTTCTCGTGCCATCTCGATGGTCGTAACTTGGGGTTGGCTGAGGCGGGTGGTCTCGGTTGTTTTCAATACCCTCGTTGCATATCGTCAAGCACTTCTGAATCGATGTGGTGATGACGGGCCTTCAACTGCACATGGCTTCCTGGAGAAATGCCTCACAAAGCGGCTGATAGTCGACAGGCTTCTCGATTGCTGGTGGACGCTCCATATGCTAAGGTCTTGCCGGAGTAGTATAAACATCTCCATGTGATTCTCAAGGGATGCGTCAACTTGGCATCTTTGAAGTTGAGTTACCCGAAGGCAGGTTGAGTAGAGCTCCAATATTGATGAAAGTTTGGGACAAAGAACCCCAAGCTCGTACTTGGCTGTAGCTTTGCGAAGACTCGGAAGCTTCACATTTGTGGCAGCGTCTGAGAAGCTCCCCCGCCCATTGATTCTGTAGCCGTGCCAGGAACACTCAAAAGCATCATCTTCATTTATCCAGAAGTACGCTTGCCGTGCGTGATGCAGCTGCTCAACCTGGCGCAAGGATTTTCCCGTTTCTGCTTCAGTCAGACATGTCTTCCCCTACACTGCAACAAAAGTTCTCTTTGCCTTTGTTCGAAAGGTTGATGGTTGTATCTTTGGCCTGAAATTTGCTCTCGTCTCACCGGCGCGTCTCTTCCTTGTATGTTGTCCTGCAACTCACCTCCACGCTCATACCTTAGCCGCCGTGCTGGTATATGGTGTCAGTCACTTGACACTCTTCTGGACACGAGTAATGAGGCCCGTCCAGGCGGCGTGCTGTCCCGTCGCGCCGTTCCCGCTGCTTCGTCCTCATACTGCAACACTTCATCGAAGGTATTTCAGAAAAGCAGGTCTCTCAAATAAATTGCGGCGGTGATAGTTTGAGACAACGGCGAAGTGGGCCGCACGGCGTCTGCGGGGAAGGCGGAGTAGACTCAGTATGGCGGGTGGTTCTGCAGGTTCAGACCAGTACCCCTGATGGGGCTCAGAGTTCGGTGGTGTGTTCCTGTGCGGCTCGGGTTCAAGCTGCCTTCAAATCGACGCATCGGCTCACGGAGTTGTCGGCGATCTCGAAATTTGGGGCACGGGTGCCGTCGGCTTGTCGTTGCGCCCCAATTTACAGGCCAGGATCTCGATGCAGCCGGGCGCTGTGGACGTCGGCAACGGACAGTGAGGGATGGGTCAGTACTTGGACACCACTGTTTGAAGGATTCAGCATTGGCTTCAGCGGCCAGCGCACCTTCTCAGTGCGGTTACTCGCTGAGGCACACCTTACCTTGCATACCTTACCTAGGTACGGTAGGTACCTACGGGGCCCACCTGCTGAATTTAGGCGGACCAGCTGCCGGTTCTGGGGCTGAAATCGGCAGCAGTACTTACACTACAGGTTACCTAGGTAGGTGCCCAGGGGACCCCCCTGCTCGCTTCGCTCGCAACACTTGATCAATGTTGACGTGGATTTTTGCATGTTGTGGGTGCTGCTTTCAGTCTTGCAAGAAAGCCAACAACCCCCATTTTCCTTCCTGCGATTGGCGAAAGGCCGGCTGTGACGAATCTTGACATGAAGTATTGCATGGGTTACTCGAATGTCGCTGAAACCTGGATCAATGGCATCATCGTCCTGGGAACCGGCAAATCAAGCACAGTCTTGGGTGATCTCATCATCGCTGCGGGTTTCAATGTCCACGACTTGTTCAAAAACTGAGCATGGGCGACAATCTGATCCTCATTGGCGTTTTTCCACTTCCAAGGCTGTGTCCACCAGTCCTCCTCAACTTGATAAAACCTTGTCCAGCCCATACCCACCCAATCGGCCCGTCGTTTTCTTTCTCTCGCCGCCATGACATGCGTCTCGTGATGGCAGGAACTCTCTTGGCCACCCCATCCATCACGGCCCAACCCATCATTGCCCCCGATCATGACTCAGAACCGAGACTGCACCGAAGTGGGGTTGTTCGAGCTTTCTACTGGCAGCTGATCTGAGCCTCGATGGCTTGCCTGATGATTCCCGCCAACTGGGTGAAAGGGATACGGATAGCAGGCTCGGCGGGCTCGGCAGGCTCGGCAGGCGTGGGCAGGCGGTTGCGGTTGCGGGTGCTGCAGGAAATTCATCGGGTCAGTAAATGAGAAGTATTCAGCGGAAAGAGAGTGAAGAGGCTCACCTGCGCTGAGTGGGAAACGGAGACGCGGGGACATCGTCGGCGAAATATGACTTCTTCAGCGTCAAATTGGCGTCCATCGTAGTGACGCTCTGCCAGTAAATGTCACGTTGGACCTGGCCCTCCCGCCAGACCCAGAGACTGACGAGACACTCGTCAAGGCGGTTGCGGAGGGGCGAGGCATCGGTGGTGTAGGACGCCTGCCATGGGATCTTGATGACGATGGCGGCGCGGACGAACCCGTTCGTACGTTGGAGGCAATCGGTGCACCTTTTCTCGACGACGACCTGGCTTCCGGGTGAGGAACAGACGATTTCGGCAACGACGCGAGGGTTGCGATCATTGAGGCTGACTTTCTAAGCCGCGTCCACGATCAGAGCCCGCTGGCCGTCGTTCATGTCCAAGCTCTCCTCTCGTGTCCAATCGAGGTGAGGCAGCACGCCGGCTCTGGCGTTGTCGACGAGCCGGCAGAGTAGGTTGGCGGTGTAGTTGTGGACACGCGAAGGAAGCATTTTGAACCGGGCGAAGGCGCAGCTTGGGTCATATTCGAGGCGTATCTTGTCAATGGAGACTCGAGGGTCGTTTTGGAGGAGGTATGTGAGCTCGGCAAAGGCGGTGGTGTCGAGGCAAAATTCATTGGATGGGAACTGAGACGAGAGTTGGAAGACATGGCCTTTGGAGACCTCGATTGCGAAATCCAAACATTGGTCCAGTACGCTGCGGTCTTGGGCGCGCAAGCCTCGACCTGGAGTCTCGTCGGCACGGTCGGCCTCAAGGGAGCGGAAATACGCTTCATCAGCCATGTCGACGGGAGTGTGTGCGCCTGTCTGTGGCATCGTCAGCAAACAAAGAGAGATGAAAGAAAGGACAAGGGCATTTTGCACAAGATGATGAATGGCGGCAAAACAGCACTCACGATGTATTTTGTTGGGTGAATCTGGGTGGTGGAGGGCGTGTGGTTTGTTGTCTTGTTTTTCTTGGGAGGGAAGGAGGGAAAAGAGAGGCCATGGTGCTTTGTACGTCATTGCTGCCAAAGCAAAAAGCAACAACCGCTCTGTGGGGCTCGGCTGACTAATCTGCCTCCTCTCACCTGTCGGGCGGCTGTGGCAGGACGGTACTGCATCGTCGCGCCTGCCGTGTTGTGTTTGCAGTCCCCGAAAAGATTGTTTGGCTGCGATTTCCCTGGCCACCGGCCAAGGCTCGAGAAGGAGCGGCCATGCTTCCATTCCACGAGTCTGGAGAGAGCGCGAGCTTCCACCCCATGTCGCACAGAAGCAAAACAGGCGAAAGAACAGGATGTTAAACCTGCGCCGACACAGGCACGGTCTTGTGTTAAAGCTTGATGGCTACTATACAGACTTCCATGGGGAATTTGATGTTACGAAACCTTGTACCTTACTTGGTGACGCGTTGCTCCGGGCGGCATCTGGTGTACCACACCCACCACCATCCCGCCGCACCTCACTGTAGGGTACGTACCTCACAGGGCTCTGCAGGGTTTTTTTCCCAGCCGTGCGCTGAAAGTGCGCTAATTCCACAGGCCCCTTGGTGCTGCGGGACACTGTATGTACCTGGTGCATCCACTGAATTTCGGTACAGTGTCGACTGACTTGGAATCTCCACTGGCTTGTCGTCTGCGCGTACCTACGTTGGCTGATAGACGAGCCAGTGGATTGTGCGGGCGACGTACAACGCATCGAGGTCAGGACGAAGAGGTGAGCAATGCGATGGAATCGGAGCCTTGCCGCTGAATATATTGTTGGAACCTGGTCGCCGGGGCTCGACATGCAGCGTTGGGCTGAAAAGCTCGCCAAATGGTTGTCGGCGGCGCGGTGTCTGGCGTTGCAGCGGCCATGACGCGCCGGCGCAAACCAACAGGTCCATGAATACGCGCAGGGAACCTTCAAAGACCCGACTGCAAGACTTTCGAGAGTCAAATCTATGCTGACGTACAGCGTGACATGCCGTCTCGCTGATGAAATGGCCCACTCGGTGGGCTTTTTGCTGCGTTTCTCTGCCATAACCACCTTGACAGCAAAACACGCCCTCCACATCCGATTGCGTCCGAAGCGGTTCTCAGTTCCCATCCCATATCACCACGTTGCCTCGTATTCAACCAAGACGTCCCTAGGTGGGCACAAACGTTAGGCATCGCATGGGTAGCTGTGCGAAGAAGCGCAGGGGATGGACGGTGGGCTGTGGATGTGAACATGGGCATCCCTGCAAGAGTCATGCAGCCCCCAAGTCTTCTGGAGGCTTAATTATGCATAATCAGACGTCTGTCTGGTGGGTCCACCCACCAGGGTTGCAGCAAGGCCCAGCAGAACGAGGAACCTACTTTATCTCAATAAGAGATTGTCCGGTGGCATTTCGTTATTAAGTCCTGGTGCCACATTGTGATGACCTCGCACAGCACTTGCCGAGACGCGCGACATCACCATTCACGTGAAGGGATGCTGCTGTTGATGTTGCTTCTGTAGCGCTCCACCCCCACCCCGTGAAAAGCATGGTGGGCCTTTAACGCCATTTGCCGCATCGATGCCATTTACAATGATGGCGGTGATGGTGATGATGCGTTCTAAGAGATCACACATTCCGGCGTGTCCAACCCACTACCACAACGCCAGGTGGGCTGGACCCGAGTCTCGTCAAGACGACAATGAGTGCAGCATACCCTACTCATAAGGTTTCATGAGAAAACAAGTCCCTTTCGCTATCTCTTCCCTCTCGGCTCCGTATGTCAGGTGGAATACATGGTGCATCAAGAAGGCCAGAGCCCATCAACTCGACGAGCTGGTCAGATGCAACCTTTCTCCGGGACCAGGATCTATACCGCCTCAACAACCAGAATGGCAGCAGTACCCGAAATTCATGCGAAATTGTCGCGTCTCGAAAGCTGCCCACATTCCCGGCCGTAGGAAGTGGCTTGTAGATTCCGAAGCACTTCGGCATGATTCCACATCATGGAGCGTTCAATTCATCTCACTTGGCTAGTATTTGCTCGCTCATGTTCGTGATAATCATGCAGAAGCAGTCTTCGTGCACGTCGTCACCCGGCCAAACCCGCAACCACGACCGATACCATCACAGCATCTTCCTCTACAGCGTTATAAGCCACCAGAAGTGATAGCTGCATCCATCAGATACCCCACCGACTTCTTCACTACGCTCTAGCAGAGCATCTTCGCTCATGCGGGAGGAAAACACCATTCTCGATTGTCTTTCCAAACTACCGCCGACGCCCTCTACTGGCATCTTACAGCTAAGGCAGTCCGACATCGAAGAAAGCAGGAGTGTCAAGCGCAAGTGAACTTTAGTATCCCTTTCACCGCATCGTCTTACGCTCTTCAGCCTGTTGCAAAAAGTGGGAGACTTCAATCCTGACCATGAGTCATGACGAGTCGAACCCCCACGAATCCGATGCTCCGTTTAACCCCCTTCGGAACTTCGCTCCGCGGTCGCCGCCGAATGTTGATGCCACCGAAGTGGATCTCGAGCCACCTCCAAAGGCCCCGCAACTAGATCCCTCTGAGGCAGCGCAGGAGATATCTAGCAGCATGGCGTCTTCTTACCTCCAGCTGGATGACCGCGCCTATATTGTCGACATCTGACACGAGAAGACAGCTATCCAATCCGCGCATGCAATGGAATTTCATTGCCATCGCGGATTCCATATACCACCCGAGTTTTGACGGGGACATTACGTGTCCCCCTGATCAACAGTCTCGTCATCTGCATTGAGACTCTCAGAAACTGTGCTAGAAGCGTGTCGCACGCAGAAGAGATTGGTGAGTCTCATGTCACAGGTTTTGCTTCACCCTGGACTCACTCCTAAACCAAGACAGACATCCCTTTAAGCCGAAGCCTCGACGGATTGCCGGCCGCATTGGGTCCGAGACGAGACAAGTCCTCACGATACAGCTCTTCCGACTTTGACCTCGACAGTACCGTTCCCCTCCACTGTGAGGAACTAGATCCAATACCCTCTGTTGACACAGCTGTCAATATTTCCTCCGCTGCCTTTGAGTCCGAGACGATCGGCCATGTGAAGGCCCAGTGGAATTTCGCGATCGACGTATCGTTGCTGCAGAACATGCTGGGGCAAGTGAAACAACACAATGGCGCATGCAGCTAGGAGTCTACCAACTCCAATCAATGGTTTCCCAGTCTCATGATCATTTCTAACGCGAGCAGCACACCCGCACACCCGCGTCAATTTATTCTACTTATACGATAACCAACAGATCCGCCCGCCAGAACAGAAAGGTGAAATTATGTGTCTACATTAACACAAGGTTCCGGGAGCTCGATGCAGCGACCCTGGTTTCGCCAGCGGCGTCAATCAACCACACTGACCATCCTTGTCTTGTTCGGAGACCAGCGTGCTCTTCTACAGCGCCAGCAGCAAGAATGACTTTTCTCTCTGACATCATTGTCCGACGTCAAGAACGGTGGTTTATCGAGGTCAGGATCCCAGAAAGAAGCCCGACGGTGCTATAGAGTCGTGGGGTAAAGTACTGATCGGATCAACCATGGCCACGCAGGGTGTTTATCAGGTCTTAGCCGGACGGCAGATTGTGGGACAGTGGATCGGGCCAAACCGTAATTCAAGGCGGCCACTTCTCAAGCAAGCACGAGTTTTTCGCGTTGTAGTTGTAACGATGAAGTTGGATCCCGAAGGAGTGAATGACTTGACCTTGAGCATGGGAGGTTTGATTGCGAATGAGTATCTGGAAGGACAACAACCCCCGCTATCGAGCCTTGACCACCACTTGCGAAGATCACCGCCCTTGGAGCGACCCAGTTCTTTGCCACAATCGCCCAACATAGATTGCACAATTCCACTCTGGCGTCTAAGCTCCAGCAACACTGGTCCGGGCGGCTGTTCAGGCCTCATGAATGGTTCGCTAGTGAGAATGGGATGCTGCAATCTTGTGCAGCGTCGCCAAACGGCATTTCAACCTTATACTGTTCTGGCAGAAGTCCGATGGAGTGAACTGTTATCGGGTGGAGATATTTGAGGAACTAAATTCATGGCTTTCCAATCTTCAATTTGCAGGAGGGTTTCAATTTTAACAAGGTTGTTTGATGTGACGGCTCATGCCGAGCTTTCAATGAGCCTTCGCCGAGGCCTATTCCCCACACACCCGTCACATCACGCCGTGACGCCCAATTCGGCCTCGGGCCCAAGAACCGAATTCTGGTCCAAATCCCGGCTTTATGAAAGGGATCGGTCATCAACTTCGTGTCAGTTGCATCCGACGCTTGTAGTTGGATTATTCAAGCAATTTAACGCCGCCTGGAGGAGAAATTTGAATGAAAATAGCTCTGCGCAAGTAGATGTGTAGATTCATCAGATTTGACTTTTCGCTCATCCACCCTCCACGCCACTCAGCTCCCAGACGTAAACTTGAGAAAGTTGTCAAAACTAAACTGAAGCACAGGCTGCTTCATATTCATTCGCTCCTTGGTTACCAGCATTTCTTGTGATTCCGTGGCCGTTCTCTTGGCGGACCACTCTAGCTCGAGCCTTTTACTCGCGCAACAGTCAAGACATGAAGTTCATGACATTTCCGACTTTTCTTTTGCTTAGTTCTGTTCATCTGATCCAAGTTAGCTTGAAACAGCAATTCATCACCGCGCACCAGCAATGTTCTGATGCCTACATATCTATGCCCTCTGTCCACGATCCAACGTAGTCCTGCTGGCATCCTTATTTAAGCTTTCAACTTACTCACGGTCAGCAAGCTTCTTCCAGCCCCTGTAAACTTTGGTCTCTTGTCTTATCAGTCCCTTCCCTTCCGGAAGACCAGCTGATTTCCTGAACGTGAACGCGCTCACATACGCCTTACGCTTGCCAGTCGTCAGTCATCTCGGGCTCTTAGCAATGGCAAATCCAGTGAGTTCCAATGCAAATCATAAATTCACAATATTCACTATACCTTAGAATTATCGGATGTTCATCATTCTGGTCCAGCACCTACACCTGAAGTAGGGTCCAGACCGTCATACAAGAGACGAAACTTTTGCCCTACCAGCATTGATGATCGGCTATCGTTAAGCTCAGCAGTCCATACGACGTTGATCAAATCGAGCGGTCCTCGAATATTTCCTCGTGAGAGTCATACGGCAGTCAACAAGGTGCGCCTCCAGGCGGCAAACTGCGAAGAAAAAGATAGAAGGGAAGAAAGCTCAGCAGTCCGAATATTCTCAATGAGACTTGCGCGACTGTGAGGCCCTCAACTTGGTGTTTGGCTATCTTCAAGAGAATGAGGGCTACGAAGCGGAGGCTCACGCCTACTTCATTGTCGATGGCAGCACCATCCGCTTGGTCCCCGCCCACACCGGTCGCAACCTCCACTCTCACAAGATCGCCGATCCCATCACCAAGCCCAACAAGGAGGCCTCCTCCTACGGCAATCTGACCATTGCCGACTAGTTTAATGCTTCTTTTTCAGCTCCAATTGGCAGGCAACGTGTGAACCGGCCACATGGGCTTGTAGAGGGCTCACCACAGTCTCTATTTCTTTTTCCCTGACGTGCTTCTATTAGCGGAGCGTGCTCCTAACTCGATGTCGTTGAAATGGACGGACGGGGCTGTTCTCCAATCATTGTGTTGTCGCCATATATAGACACAAATACTCCCATGGAACAATATCTGGCTTAGACTGTGTATAATGGCAGGACGAATTCTAACAAGTCGACATATGCGAGAACATCGCTTCACGGAACATAAAGAACGTAACTTGACATAAAATATTAGGCGTCATCGCCATCGCTAGCTCGAAGATGAAATATTGCACACCTTCGGATGATACACCATGAAAAGATGTAAGAAGACCCAATTCAGGTGGGGTGGACTTGGATGAAGGACTTGTTCGGCCTGTGAGGCTTGAAGATAGGCACTTGCGAACATTCCCCTCGCAAAAATCATGAAAGCCTGATGAGGATTGAATTGAGCCGGACGGAAGCCTCATCGGGCCATGGTCAGATCTTATTGTGAGTGCTGTATACGCCGCCCGAGCCCTGATCCTATCATCCAGGCTTGACGGGCCTGTGGAGCATGAGATTTCAGCCTCGTTCAGCAAGTTATTTCGACGCCTCTTGGGAGGCTGTGGAGGGTCAGTGGCTGTGCATGCTGATCTTGATGACTCAATGATAGACATTGAAGTAGTCAGATAACCGTCAGAGGGTTTGCCCCCAGCTTTCGGGTTGGATTTTCTCTCTTCGTTTGCGATGAAGAAGCTATATCTTGGGATAATGTGTCTCATCCTGCGTGCTTTTCTTTTTTTCCGGGCCTTACTGAACTTCGGCGTATTTAGCCCGCCTCGGGCGCCGGGGGTGTCGCTGTTAGTAGGTCTGTGGTAACGTAATGCCTTTCTTCATTCTGTGGGTGGCCACGGATTATGAATGCGAAAGCAATATCTCCTTGTATAAAGACAGGAATTTGGAAGACTTGCAGAGAGCCGGCAAAGTTGAAAGGCAGGGAAACTCATTCTAGACTTCGGGTTGTTGATAGAAAAGAGTATCATGGCGAATGTTCGTTCGATTAAATCTTCGGAAGAGCATAGAGCCTTTCCTATCGCCATAACCATGACCAAAACTGCTCAATCATGACTCTGAAATGGCAATATCCTTATCTCAAGCTGATGGATATATATGATACATGGCTGCTGCTTTATTCAACCGGTGAAGAAGACAGAACGACTGCTTTTCGGTGTCTCGAGCTCCAGCCCAGCGCCCAAGACCTTTGGTGTCACAAAAATGGAAATCTTTCTTCCCTTCTAACTTCTTCTTCGCAGTTTGCCGCCTGGAGGCGCACTTTATTAACTGCCGTATGACTCTCACGGGGAAATATTCGAGGGCCAGGATGGCTCACAGAGAAACCTCTATGGCCACCTATGGGGGTATATGAAGAGAGCGCGAATCGCCAAGGGGCAGGCATCACAAAAATGGAAATTTTGCTTGGTATACAGAAAGAGTAGGTGTACCTGCTCATAGAAAGCAAACGACCCAGGCGGCGTTAGAGGAAAACATTTCGCGATCGAGTCAACGGCCATGTCTCCGGAGGCTTTGATCACCGCGAGAAAATTCAACCTTTGAAGAGTCTGGGTTCTCTAGTTCATACTGGTTCTGTTCTATCGAGACTCTATTTCGAGACGTTCCATACCTTGAAGGATGTGCTTGTTAGAGAGGTCTTGTGTCAACCTTGCTAGGCACATAGACCGTCCAACAACCTTTGTCTCAAGGCTTTACTCGACGATTTTCAAGGCAGGGTATTGTTGTCCGGATGAGACATTCGATCTTTAGTTCTCTTACGGGCATATCTGGGTCGATGGCCAGATTTAACTCGGGTCATGCTCCAATCGTCCCCCGGCCTGTTCATGTTTTAGCACTCTTACCCTCTCACCTTCGCCCGCGCAGGAAAGACGAGGGTTGTAGCGATTCTCAAATGCAAGCTGATTTCTTCAGATCATGATCTGGACGTGGCATCCTTTGCAACCAGATATCCTTTGTCTTGTGAACCAAGAAAACCGAACCAGCAATCTGAGCCATGATTGTGAGTGGAGATGGTCTTGATGATTCCCCGGAGTTGAAAATCGATCACCGGACTGGAAATTTTCCGTCTTCTGCCTTTTCTCCATGGGTACAGATTCAAGGAATCTGAACCATCCACGCTGATGCTGACACCTCGTCATCGACACGGCGTGGTGTCTCAACTGGTCTCGACTGGTACCTCTTCCATCACCACGCGCCCATCCTTTCCGCAATCAAAGAAGACGATTCAAATGATGATCAGTGCATTACACCTGCCTTACTTTCGAAAGGCGGGTCGAGATCTGCCACCGATGGTTTTCGACCTTTCTGACCAATTTCCCAGGCTTGCTAGGTCGCTCCCCATGGATTTCGGAGATGGGCGTAAGATGGTGCGGATGGAGACCACGGTGCGAGTATCCCGATCTCGTCAAGCCGGAGGTCCGAATTCCTCGCGTTCATAAAGAGCCCAATGTCTCAAGAAACCTTTGATGAGGCAGGTGGATTTTGAAAACAAAGAAGCACGATATCGAAAATAGTGTTGACATTACTCTTGTGAATCTCTTCCGCATTTCCAGGCTTATGGACCCACGATATGAGACAACTAAGTGGCTAGAAAGGGGGGGAACCCACGTTGAACTCTGCCCGAAAGCTTCCTGTGTTGGAGAATGATGATATGACAGACCCATGCCTATTCAGTAAATGTTCTAGCCAACATGGAGGTGGCGACCGAGCGGAAAACATGGGAAGCTTGTAGTGATTGAGGGAGCTGGGCGGATCTTTGCACTGACAAATATTGATCGACTTTGACGGAGTTGAAATAGAGTTGAAATGGAGTTGAAATGGAGTTTGCATTGGGGCAATAAAAGCATCAATCTATGCCCTCCTCTGCAGACGCCAAATGCAGCTTTAGGTGGCGGAAGAGGAGAAATAGGTGGTCCTCAGGATAATGCAGAGGGTGATTAAGAGAGTGATTTGAGCATCCTCTTTCCCGCAGTGGTGTGGTTATTATTGTGGCTAGGAGCATGATATCGAGCTGCTGCGTGCAGCGGCAGCATGAGGCCAGCTGACTCTGGATCCCACATGCCGAGAACACCGAGAGTACGATGAAGACCGAGAAGGGCAGCAAGACGCGAGAGACTCTAGCTAGGTTCTCGGAGGAGTAGAAATCGCACGAATCTTGGAGCGAGACGGTAATTGAATCGAGCATTCCTAACCTTCGTTTGCCAGCTCACAAGTCTGAAGTGAACCAATCTGAGGCCATGAAGCGGCATCTGCGAAGTAGCAAAGCTAGCGGAAGGATGAGCGCAAACGTGGAGATTCATCGGCTGGATCCTCAAAGTATGGGTTCGCAGGAGATGGAGAAACTGGCCGTTTGTATTGCGACGGTCAACGACAGATCTCAGCGCTTGGGATACGTGGGATTAAGGAGTTGGGGGTTGGCAGGTTCCGCGTCCGACGCTGTGAGGGATACATCACACGACACTTCCCGGTGTGTCCGTGCAGAGTTCATGATGAAGTCGGTCTCTTGGAAGGTGGTCTGTGACGTCAATCATTGATGACTACCATGAGCCCAGGGCATTCGGAAAGGCGAGACTTGGAAGGGCAAAGAATTCATCCCCACGAGCCACATCCTCAAGGAACAGCCGCTCTGAAGCACTTCGTGGCGAATTCCTCAGGAGCGCCCGACGACGACGCCAGCCCGGCCCATCCATAGGAGCAGTAATCCAACAAGCGAGGGGCTTGATAACAACATTGAGTAACCCGGTCATGAGGGTTCATCCGTATCTGAAAAGTTGTTTATAAGAGAACAACCATAACAATGTGCCATCGTAAATCCAACTATCTCGCGCGAATGTGAGCCCTTGGAAACTATTCTGCATTACGTGAGAAGATCTAGCCTAAAGAGGCGGAAGTGACGTTCATTGAGTCCAGATAATGTTCGCTTAGATTGACATGAAACGTAGAAGCGGGCAGAAGAAAAGAGGGAGAACAGAAGTAAAAGAACCACTGATCAGGCACGTCTCTTTCTTTTCTCACTTTCATGACCAGGAATTCCTATCAATTGAGAAAGGGTGAAGGGTCTGGGCCAAGGTCGGAACCAGAAGAAGTGTATTGGGGATGAGTTCACCTTGAGAATAAGTCGAAGTATTAACAGCCGCGCTGACAAACGGTGATTGAATGGACGAGACACCTGTTCCAGTACCCAATAGGTAGCAATTCCTTTCAGCGTGCCATGATGTGGACTGGAATGCCGCGTCATCTTGCTCAGAAAGCGGGGAGATCTTTGCTGGTTCTAGGGCGTCGGGACCCACAGGGTCCGTCCCCGACTTCTTCAAACCCAAAGTCTCTCCTCGTGCATCACAAGTATCTGGATATCTGTTCCCCAACAGCAGTTTTTACAAGCTCAAGGCGATGGCGAGTTCTGGAGAAGAACATGCAAATGGTTGTCACGCGGTCCGAGTTTGGCGTCCTGCGCGTCGCAAGACACTTACAGAAGCCCAAATGCACCAATGTCTCGGTGAACGGGTCTATAAGTGCAGTCACCAACGTGAAGTTGAAAGAGATGAGATTCAAATAAACTCAATGTGTTATGGTGTCCATGAACGCACTCAGATAGTGAATGGAGTGTGCTGTGGCCCGCCTTCTCCCATGGTCGAAACGTCGTCTCCACAGCGAGGAATGCAAATCTATGCGGTGGAAATGGAGCCGGTAATCACTTCTACACACATCTTCAGAATGATCGGTCATATCAGAAAATAGATCAAGAGTCCATGCTTTCATTTAGCGGTCGAAGATATTCGATCCCCTGAATGACACCAGTAACTTTCGGGGGCTGAGTTGCAGCGGTAATGGGTCTGCAAAGTATTCTGAGGATATTGAATGCCAAGCTTCTATGAAGCCGGAACAATGACGAAGTAATTGGCCTTGCTCACCGCAGCCAAGACAACTACTCACGCGATGACGCCAACATTGCAAGAAGCCGAACAGTCTGGGCTCCAGCATAAACGATAACAATCAAGACGACGACGACGACGACGACAACAACAATAATGATAACACCATCATTCGTACAAAGCGATGACGCGAGGGAGGGCTCGCCTGATCTCCGACTGAGATTTGATGCTCGCCGCGTTGAAATAGCTTCACGTGTTTTCGAATTCATTTCCCTTCGGATCAGAGGATTCGCTGTCTCCGGTGCCTCAAGAATGTCTTGAGGTTAAATGCTATATGATTCTCGACTTTTTTGTGAGCGGATGCCTCTTCTATGTTCGCCAGCAGCCGCAGAATCTTAACTAGAGTACTTCTTACCATACTGAGACTCAGCGCTTTCACACATCAAGCCGAATCTGGATCCTCGCTACTTCTTCTTCACATAGGATCAAATACTCTAAGTGTCCGTCTGCAAGCTACTCAAGTCGTACTGTATCATCCGCAGTCGGATCGTCGCCCTGAAGATGCAGCGAGCCATTTCGCCAAGCATTTCACCCGTGATTGGTAGCACCCCTCGTAGCCTGCCGTATGTCGCGCTGGATCGGGCAAGGATTTTGTGTCCGAGGCCACGACTAGACTTCAGCTGCTTGATGTACCGGGTTAGTCGCTCTACTCCAAGACGCAATCCATCCGCAAGCCGGGCTCTGCTCCTTCAATTCTTCGGGCATTGTCAATGACGGCTGATGCATGTGGAAGGCAATAACGGGAGCAAGCCCCATTGCCGCGGACGGTTGAGCCAAGGCACTGATGTTTCCGCCGGGATGGTATCGTCGACTTGCCTTGTGAGCCACAAAAGCACAGTCTGGGATCATTGGCCACGCAGGAGGCTTCTCTGTGATGTGACCTGGGTGGTGTGTCATGCCACAAACTGGCCGAAACTGGCTCATTAGGGTCCATACCATCTCCCTAGAATAGGGCTGCTTTCTACAACCCACCGCCGGCTGCTCAATAAGTATCTGGTGTTAAAAGTTCCAAATCAAAACCGTACACTGCGATTCAATAGCCAGTCAGAATGGGTCATCTTGGGGTCCATGCTGTTTTGTAACGTTTATGTCTGCAGGGCGCCGGTGTTGATCTGGACACTTTGTTGATTTACCAGGCCACTTTGTTAATGTGATAAGTCAATTTGTTGAACTGACAGGGAATTTCGTTGCTCTGGACGCTTTGTTAATCCACAATGTTGATCTTAGTAAAATGTTGATCTTACTTCTTGATCTGGGCCACACCCGGCACGTGGTGGAATTCTTACGATGCACCTGTCTGGAGACCACGACCGTGGGGATAGAGAGCACGGTCGACTTGAAAAATTCGACGCGTTTGTCTTGGAGCGCTCTAACGGTTCCACTTGCAACCTGCCAGAGGATGTCTCTGCCAGCAAGAAGGTTTTGGAATTGTTCCAAGTAAAGCATGGTCTCTCCAGGAAGATTCTGTTGATTATTCAGCGTGGACGCGATGGGCGGTTGATGTGCCCGTTTGTTCCGGGGCACGATCACCGCCATCATCGCAACGACGACAGGATGAACGAGGACGCGGATGACGATATCTGGGCGCAAGTCTTCGGAAAGGTCGCCGACGGAGCTGAAAGAACACGCACTTGAGTAGCTACTACGGTGTCTCATCTCGTTAGGTTGCCCAAGATGGCTTGCAACGGAGCGATAGACTGTCGCGCACGTCATGTCCACGGATATGTCATGCTGCCAGAGCGTCTAGCCAACCAAGCCACCGGGTGACTGTCTAGATATCAGCTAGCCCATGGTTGACACCACAAGGCATGACCACGACATTGACGTCTGGTGCCTGGGAGAAATGCAATAACTTCAGTAAGCGGGTGTGGTGTTGAAAAACAGAGGTAGGCAATTCCTGCACAGCTGCAGCTTCAGTGGACCTACTACCGATTCAAGCACTGAAATCGGCAGTTGGTCCACTGAAGCTGCAGCACCTTAGCACACCCAGGTGGTGATGGAAGCACCGTCACCACCTCCACATTTCCGCTCGCTGCCCAGCCCCAATCATCAATCCACACTGCATCCAACCTCATCGAGTCAAGAGCCCAAGTTGCGGAAGCAAAATGAACATGACGAGGAAGTGTAGAAAATCGTCACATTTGATTTTAGCAGTTGTGCCTGAGCGGCCACCCTTTCCAACCTTGATTCCAAAAACGCCTGCGTGCACCGTCGAGAACGATAGCGGTGAGGCAGACACAAAGGCAGCAGCCCACCTCAACTTGCGCGTGGCGGCACCGTGGCCGATCAGTGGCTGGAAGTACACGATGTCACGCGTCGTCAAGCCCCCACGCGTTAGCTAGGTTGAATGTCTGCCACGGGCGTCAAGACGCGCTATCATGTGACCCTGCACCGTACTGCAGTCGCACAAGCCCCACTAAGCCTGCGTCGCTTCATCCGATTGGCTAAACCCAGTATCTCTGTGCGAAATTTCGCACGAGCCCCACATTTAGCACCCAGACGAGCTCTGCCCTGCGTTAGTCAATCTCCGATAAGAGCTCCGATAAGAGCTCCTGCAGCACTTCCCAACTACGGAGACGACCCCGGTGGAGCTCCCTCAAGGTCGCCGAGTGGAACTTTCGGCGACGCATCCCATCAAGGCTGAAAGATCAATAACATTGGAACACCGGTGAGGCAGCAACCTGCGAACATTTCAATCGAGTACGAGGGCATGCCGAGTGGCCCAGCCTTCAAATAGGAAGGAGGAATTTTAGGAATCCCCAACAGGGCCTGCCTGGGTCACGTCAAGGGCGGGAATGAAGGCAAGACAGTCACCACATGCTTCCTGGGCGTCATTTCATCACGCACATAACACACGGACAAGTAGACAGGTGAGAGACGAGACCAAGCCCCTGGCTAAGCCTTGCCCTGCCACTCTTTACATCCCCAACCCGCTGCTAGTCGCTGCTCTGCACGGCTATTGAAAGATATAGCCTTTCCGTCAACCGACGCTCGTCCGCTCCAGCCCTCACAGCTAGCTCCACGGCATCTCGGCGAGTGACTCGGGCCGGGGGAGCTGCGCGTGCGTTACTCGCGTCTGGGTCTGCATCGCAATCCGCACCGACCCGTCGCCGCCCCTCAACTGGGACGCGGTATCGCACACCTGTTGCGCACAGCGGCCTCAGCCATCACAGCCGAAATGAACGAGGTACGTAGCGTGCGGAGACTGTCGGCTGCAGCCGCGTTGCCCTCCGAGGGCCGCGACCTCTAGAAGGATCCGCATGTCCAATCCTCCATGCCCGTCTTATCAGAGCTGGTAGTGCTCGTTTTCGCGCCGATCGAGGTAGCAGCCATGGTGATGAAGTAGTCTACCCCATTGCCGAGGGCGGCGAGATGGCGACCTGCAATGAGGGGCCGGTCATCAAGGAGGTTATAGCCAACGGCGATGATCTGGGTTTGATTGGCGAGCGAATGGCGGCGGGGCCAGTCCCCGTCCTCGAGGAAGGCCACGGGCTGGTTTAGCAGCATCAGGGGGCAGCCGGGTGTGTGTGCAGGCATGGAGGAAGTCGCATTCTCTGTTCTGCGTAGTGCGGGCGAGGTTATCCACATAGGCGTCGAGACCACGCGTGGCGGCAAGGGCTGCTCCGAGGCGTAGCTTTCCATCGAAAATGGGGATGAGAAGCCGGGCGAGAGAGGTGTTGCCGCTCTTGTCGCTGTACAAGGAAGGCGCATCGTCGTCGTTGACGATGGCTAGGGTGCGGAGGAGGCGGTGTAGTGCCGAGGCGCCGCGCGCGGGAGGGCAGCTGCGGTCGAAACTGACTTCGTCATCCATGTCCCGCCAGGATGCGATCGCAGCTGCGACGGCGGCGATGATGGAGGAGTGTCGGAAGCGCGCTGTGTTGGCGTGGTTCGCACTGCTGGTATCGCGAGGCGAAGGGGGCGCGCGCGAAAGACAGTATGGGCGCCTCGCCGCGGAGGGCGGGATCACCGCCGAGGCGGGAAGGAGGGCTGCATCGAGGTCATTGTTGGAGGAGGTCGAGTGACGGCGAGGGATGCGAACCCATGCATCCACGATTGTCAAAAGGCCTGTAGAGAAAGGAAGGGCCATAGTACCATGGATGCGTTTATCGTATCGAGACAGGAGGGATTGGTGTTAATGTATGGTTCGGTGGTTGGTGGGGGCGGGGGGTACGGAGCTTTGAGCAAGGCGATGCCGACAGCGGAGAGGCGCGCGAGATGGCGGCAAGGTAGCTTTGATGTAACGGGTAGCGGTGACGGAGACAAGAGGCCCAGGCGCGAGGCAGAAGCAGAGGTTTTAGAGGTCGAGGCAGCTGACAACACAGCAGAGCGGGATCGGGGTCGGCAGGACGGGCGGCGGGTGATGGCGGATGACGGTCAGGCCGGAACCGGCACCATTGAAGTGAAGAGACAATGGATAGTCGAAGCGAGGGATGGGCGACTCGTAGAAGCAGAGCTCGACAGCCTGGACAGCAAAGTTGTTAGGCTGGTGGAGCTCGCCATGGTCGCTGTTGTGATCGTCGTTGTTGTGGTCATCGTTGCTGGAACGCGGGGGTCAATTTGGTTGCTGATGTGCACAAAGAGACTTAGAATCAATTGTACGTACGGTATGTAATGTCCATGGGAAGCACAGCCTGTTGAAGGCCTCGGGGGGGGGGGGGGGGGGGGGGGGGNGGGGGGGGGGGGGGGGGGGGGGGGGGGGGGGATGGTGGCGGCGCAGATGGTGTTGACGATGGTATTGGCGACAAGGCCATCCATCACCACGTCGTCACAGCAAAAGACGACCAACGCCGCAAGATAAGGATAAGGGGGTGTGGCAGATAACAGATACCAGATAACGATTAGATAAGACCTGGGCAGGACAGGACTCGAACTTCGGTCAACCAAGCGAATCAAAAAAAAAAAAAAAAAGCCCCGACGAAACAAACGGAAAATCCAACACCACAGAGAGAAAGAAGAGGAAGGAAATACCTCAGCCAGAATTTATAGAGGGAGGGGAAGGAGGGAGAGAGGAGGAGGGAGAGGACAAACCAGCTCCCCAAACCGCCATCCAACGCAACCACCGATTGCTTCATCAAATCACACAGACCCATTCAACCTAATCAGACATGGTAGCAGCAGAAGATAGCAACAATAACAACGGCCGATTCATCAAATCCCCTGTCCTTTCTGTGTGCTCCATCCAGCCGCCAGATCACTTTCATCTTCAAGCCCTCCTTCCGCAGGGTGTCATGCACACTGCCACTCTCGCCCTCTCCACTGCCGTTCTCTGCGCCGCCGCTGCTGCTGCTGGTGTTGCCGATGGTGACCGCGCTTCTGCCGGATTTATCGTCACCAGGTCTGCTTTCCTTGTGATTAATACTGCTACTAATGCAGGCGCTGGGCTTGACGACGGCTGCTCCTCCTCATCTCCGGCTCTCTCTTGCTCTCGCTCCCATTCACCCTCACTCTGCCCCCTCATACGTGGGTCAGTCTCTGGCTCCTCCGTCCACGCTTCTTCCAGCCTCGACCGAGCCATCTGCCTCAAAAGCATCCAAGCCATCAATAGATTCTCCCTCAACCCAGCTCAAAGTAAGGTATTACATGATGACCAGTGACATGGTTGACGCTCGTAACTGAGGTGGGAGAAGGAAAGCAGCCACCCTGCTGTGGCGATCACGATAGCGGGGGTGGCTGAGTTACCCCGCCATCTGTGGCTGTGTCTGGTCAAGAAGCCAGCGCTGATTCACTTCAGTGTGAGCTGCTGAATGGAGATGCCCTGTGCAGTTCTGGTTCGGAAATTCCAGCACTAGATGCAAGTACGCAGCATGACTCGGCTTGGCGCCACTGTCCATCTCTCGCCGCCGTCTCCTACGTTTGGATGCAACACCAACACTGAAATGCACCGTCACCACCAACGCCAAGCCCACGACTCGGACTGAAGTTAGCGGGAGGCGATGAGGGCGATGCGGTGCGGCTGCTGTCCGGGCACACGCGCGGGTGATGTGCGGTGCGCAGACGGCTGGCTGACCCGTCATGTTTATTCCCAGGACTAAAATGGGGAACTGAGCAGGTGTGAGCTGTGCGCCATCCCTCGCTCCTGCCTTCTAGTTGTGCCCCGCCATGAAGTGAGCTGGTAGCCAGGCCCCCTGCAAGCTGAGCTACCACCTCCAGCTACCACCTCGAGCTACCACCTCGCCCCACGGTCTTTCCCCGACACATGACCCCCTTGCCTGGCGCCAATTGCCTTGACATCAGCTGCTGCCTCTCCCGAGCCTGCCTCCTACAGACCGAAAGCTTCCTTCCATTTGCAACGATCATCCCTTCCCGCTCCTACCTTCTCGCTTGTGGCCCGCCATGAAGTGGTAGCCAGGCCCGCTGCAAATCCAGCTACCACCTCCAGCTACCACCTCTCCCCCGACACGTGACCCCCTTGCCCGGCGCCAACTGCCTTGACATCAGCTGCTGCCTCTCCCGAGCCTGCCTCCTGCGAACCTGGAGCTTCCTTTGCAATGATCATCCCTTCCCGGCCATGCTCTGGCTGGCATGACGCCCCATCCAGCTCACCAACTGCACCTTCCGCCTATTGCTTTGGCTATCAGGGGTGTTTGTGACCTGGATCATCATAATGAGACGAAAATCAACGAATGAGCGACGGTTCTGCCCGGCCACTTGATAATCAGACGATGATGGTGAAGATTGGAGACTCGAGCCATTGTGGTGGTGATACCATCGTCGCGAAACCATCGCCGCCTTGCCGCGATTGATGCCAACCTCATAGAACAACTGGTTTTATGTTCGAGATCGACGATACCTTCATGGCCGCATCTTTTCATTCCGAGATGTCAACGAAGTCAGGCACAACAATCACAAGTCGCATAATCAGTTGGAAGGGGTTCACCCGGGGACCGAAACAGGGACGGTAGACTAAACTTCGCTGCACACGGAGTCTTCACAGACGACTCGCACCGAGGCGCATTTCACTGTTTTGATGTAGCAGCAAACAAAATATATAATCTTTGCGAGCACCCCAAAAGCCCCATATCATCCACACGGGACAAACACTCAGATGCCTGCGGCTGCGAGGATGGAGGCAGCAGGATTGCCGAGCTTCTCCTCCAGCGCCTCAAGCCACCCCTGCAGTTCCTCGTCATCCTCGACATCGCCGTTGTCCGGTGCGTCTTGATCCGGTGGCGGCGGCGGCGGGATCCGCGCGGCGTCTTGGTCTTGGGCGCGGATGAGGCGACGCAGGCTGTTGGACACGTTCTGCGCCAAAGCATGCACCTGGTTCCGGAGGCCGTCAACCATGTCGGCCTGCACTCCCAGGGGGGGCAGCAAGCCGTGGCGGAGTAGCACGCGGTGCGACGAGCGGACCCGCAGACGACCGTCCGCCACGGCGAACCCCGGCGCGTCCTGGAACGAGACGCCGATCCAGCTGCCCCTTCCCCGACGGAGGTCGTGCAGTTCGGCGCGGAGGCGTTCCGTGCGGTCGCAGAGGGATCGGCTCGTCACGATGGCCTCGACGACGGCGAGTTCTTGAGAGAGGATGGACGACATGCGCACGGTGGACAGCCGGGTTGCCAGGGTCTGCACATCGGACGCAGGGGCGGCCTCCTTGCGCGAGCGAGAGAAGAAGTACATGGGCGACGACCAGAACGCGGGTTGAGTGGACTCTGCCGCCGCGACGTTGGGCGCGAGAGGATCCCAGAGGCCGCGCGAGCGTACAATGTCGAGGAGCTCGTCGACCTCGGCGGCAACGGCGGTGATTTGGGCCGCAAGAGCCATCAGGAGCGGGACGTCGGCTTGGCGGGACGCTGGACCGGGTGGCGAGGTGGGGACGGCTGCTGCGTGGTTGTCGGCCTGCTTCAGTTGCAGCCTGCGCCATTGCTCGAGGAAGCTGACGAGAGGTTGGACGTCGCCAGATGGCGGGAGGTCGGGCAGCTCGCAGAGCGGGTGAGGTTGGCCGCCGGTGCCGTCCGCCAAACGGCAGCCGCGGAAGAAGGAGCATTGGTGACCGCCGAGGCGATGCAACAGGGTCTCGTTGTACGTATCGAGCACGGCTGTCATGGTGGCAGACATGTCGGCGATGGCCAGGACGCCGTCCGCGGCCGCGGACAGCCGTCGGCGTGACGTGTTGAAGGACTCAGGGGATGCGAAAAAGGACGCGACAGCATCATCGCCGTCGTCGCCGTCGCTGGTGTTGGCCTTGCTTCTGCGGTGAGCTGTGCTGCGCAGGCGGTCGCGCGTCCAGTCGAGCGTATCGGCGATCGCGGGGATCCAACGGAACCCAGCGTGGAACTCGAGATCGACCTCCCAGGTGGAGGTGGCGGCGGAAGCGGAGTCGATGATATTGGCGATGAGAGCGCGCTCGGGTCGCGAGTGGCTGGCAAGGGGGTCGCCGGGGGAGGCACGGAGGACAGCGCTGACGAGGGAGCGGGCGATGACGACTACTTGGTCAAGCGGGACGACCTTGCCAAAGTGGCGGACGAGGTCGGCGTCGGAGATGGTGGCGCTATAGAAGGCCAGTCCGCGGGGGCGAGCGAGGGAGAGGAGAGTTTCCGGGACGGAGGCCCAAGCCGCGGCGAGAGCGAGCAGCTCGTCCAGGAACGACATGGGGACAGCGACATGGTTTACCGTGGCGGCGGGGGCAGAAGGGCATGCCGTACTTCTGGGTGGACATGGAGGGCGTGTGGGCCAAGGCGACGGCAGTGTGAGGATGTAAAAGACGGCTACGCTAGCGGCGGCGGCAGCGCAAGCGATAATGTAGGGGAATATTCGGGAGAAGAGGGTCGCTGGCTTGGAAGGTGGCAGCCGCGCGTCGTCAGGCCGAAGACTCGAGGAGGCGGAGGGGCCTATGTCGATCGGATCGCACTCGACAATGTAGCACGGTGGTTGCGGCGTCGGCAGCACAGGAGGGATCGGATAGAGGATGACACGGTCGCGACGGTCAAGGTGCAGCGATACGGGACGGTCGGGGCTGGGGGCGAAATCGGAGTGGAAGCAGATCTCGACGGGTTGCAGGACAAAGTCGGCGTCGGAGCCGGAGTCGCTGGTGTCGGGGTTGTTGGGGCCGTCCTCGTACTCGTTGTCCTCGTTGCCCGCAGGGAGACATAGGCGGACGCTGAAGCGCAGCGCGTTGAAGCGATCCGGAGGATGGTCGGAAGCGCGGCCGAAGACGGCACGGAGTGGGTGGTTATTGGCATCGGAGTCGGCATCGAGAGCGAGTCGTGAGGGCATTGCAGATGGGCTGACCGACTGACCAATTGAGACGGAACGGCTGCTGGCGGGGTGGGATTCGTACCGCGTTACGGTGGCAGCAGAGAGAGATTGAGTAGACCTGGGTCGCAACGAGCGCGCGAGAGAGGTTTGGAGCTGCCAGACATTGCGGCGGCGACTGTCGGCGGTGGTGGATGTGGTGATGTAGTCTGGGTAGCAAACATTGTGTGATGGAGCAAACAAAGGCCAGACGATACGAAGAAGTTGATGAATGGGAATTCAATTTCCCCCACACTGACAGTAAGCAGCGATTCTCTAATTGGCTGCAGGCACATGCAGCTACCCGTCTGAACCCAGTAGGGGGGAGCTGCACCCTTGACCTCACTACATACATAGGTACACCCGTTACCTCAGCCAGGCCAGTCCACCCCTCCCTCTCTTTTCCGAGGGTTTTTTTTTTTTTTTTTTTTCCCCGAATCTATCTACTCTAGCGCACGGCGCAGCGCTGAACTGTGGTGGTGGAATACTGTTGGGTGATCAGGCCAACAGCATTCTCACTCCCTGCCAGGGCGCCACTGGGACGGATGCACTGTGGCTGTGCATGCACAACGTGCACAGACACACTGACACTGCACAAAAGGCAGCACTATTACATAAGGATGCTCTCAGACATCATGAGGGCCGAAGGCACCCAAGGCACATGGACCTGAGCCAAGGTAAGGAAAGGTATCCATAAGGACCCCACCGCCCCGATTCTGCCACTCAACACCATGCCGAAGCATCACGACAACACCACCATATCCATCGCGACAGCGACCCGAACCGAACAGAACTCGACTCCCGTACCGTCGGCGGCCACTCTCACAGCTGACGCCTAGCAATCAATCTTGGCCCGCTCGACGCATCTATCGCTCCGAGTCACCATGTGGCTGGCCAGACCACACAGCTCTCGCACGAATAAACACGGAACAGAGTGGGAAAGATCGCACGCGGGAGGGCAGCGAAAGAGGACACGGCGCGATTGGTGGGGAGGAGTCTCCCCGCGGCCATCTTGCTCGACTCTGGCGTCCGAGTCCGCGCGTCACGTTGCTCAATCGTACCCATGGTAACGAGAGCCTGCGACGGGACGTCGTACCACCTAGAGGAGCCCGAGTCGCAGGGTCTGTCGGCTTGTTGAGTGCGGCGATGCGAGGCATCTTCGATTGAAAAACCGGCAGAGGGGGCATGGCATGGCGGGAGAGTTCCCGGGTAGTGTCAAGGAAGTCCTTGTTGGTGGTTAGCATCAGAACACCGAAACACGCCGACCAACTATGCGCACTCACCTCTGCCGCCGCAGCTGCATTCGTTCTCACGCTTCCAGTATTTTCTGGAAATTGGCGATCGGCCCGTTGCTTAGTTGACGAGGCTCGGCCATGTCGCCGTCGGCTTGCTTGATCGCTGCCAGTGGCGCTGGTTGCAGGTAGGGTTGTTGTTTCTTTCGTGTGGTCTCGGAGTCTCTCCCCGGCGCAGCATAGGCGGCGCGAGTGGTCGTCCTTGCGCAGCATAGGCAGCGCAAGTGGTTGCCCAGGCGCGTCTCGGAGATGAAGGAGACGGGTGCGGTTGCGCATCAGCGTCGCATGCCATGGGAAAGGGGAGAGAGGGAACCGAGAGAGAACCGGAGATTTGATCATCAGATGGGAGCACGGGTCGGCTCGGTAATTAAGGCGGCACACACAACACACGGCCATGATCGTCTTCTGGGTGCCCTGGTCACGACCAAGGCAGGCCTTGGGTCGCAAACGCAGAGAAATCAGCGCTCTTTGCATTCTCTCGCACTCTGCTATGTTCCTGTCTGTCTCAACACAAACCAGCGGTCTGGCTGGCAACCTCCAATCCCAAGGGCGCAACCAGCCTCCAGGCCCACGAGCTGCCTTCCACGATTCCCTCGTTGGTGCCAGCCGGCCACCTCCATCCTCCTGTTCATGCGCGTCCACGCAATTAGCCGAGAGGGGTTCGTTCATCCTCGCAGTCAACCGAGAGGAGTTCGTCCAGAGCACAGCACAGCTCCAGGCACAGCGGGTGGACCGGCGAACCATTGGCCGCGGCTCAGGCGGATTCCATTTCGAGATATGACACGACGCATCCGAAAGAACTGCTCTTCTCACCGACGGCAGGAAACGAGACAAGTGCGCAACCATGACATTTTCAGAAAGACGCCTGCTGTCTGCCCTACCTGCTCTACCTTGGTCAACTCTTTGTCGCACTATGCACCCATCACCCCTCATCCCCCGCCATCTACCTATACCCCCCCATCCCGCAGTCCGAGAAACATGTCAAACACACCGCCCGCCCTGAACACCCCCGGTCCCTGGCGCTTCACCTGCGCCCAGACCCTGTGCTTCTCCCGCACGACATTTGCTAGGTCAACTGAGCCAACTGAGCCAACTGAGCCACCTGAGCCACCTGAGCCACCCGAGCCAACAATGACCGCAAACCGCAAACGCCGCTCCGCCGCTGCCAGAGCTACCAGGCGACCACGAGTGGCGACAAGGCTGTTGATGGAGTCGCCCAGGTCGTCATCTCTGTGCTCGTTGTCTCCTCGCGCGCGAAAGGTGCCGTCATCTTGGGAAAGGCGCCGTTGGTATGGCACCTGTTGGTCCGCTTCTTCGCGGTCGACGTGAAGTTGCTGGCGGTCGACTTGAGGCTGCGTTGACAGGCGACTACGCGCGACAAGGTTAGCGATGGAGTTGCCTGGGTTGTCATCTCTGTGCGGCTCGTTGTCGACGTCTCCTCGCGGGCGAAATGTGGCATAATCTCGGGGAGGGCGCTGTTGATGTTCGACCTGTTGCTCTTCCATCTCTTCGCGGCTGACTTGAGATTGCTGGCGGTTGACGTAGGATTGAGTTGAAAGGCGACCACGCGGGGCGACAAGGTTGTCCAGGTTGTCCTGTCCTCCCTCGCGAAAGCTGCCGTCATCTTGGGGAGGGTGCTGTTGGTGTTGCGCCTGTTGCTCTGCCTCCTCTCTGCGGTTGGTGCGAGATTGCTGCTGGTTGACGTGAGGTTGAGTTGCCATGCGTCCCTGCGCGGCGACAGGGCTGGCGATGGAGTCGCCCGGGTCTCCAAATCTTTCCGGCCCAGGCGCCGATGATGTCTCCAATCCTATGGTTCCTAAGCTATGCGCGTCGGGTGGAGGAAACGCAGCAGGCTGAAGAGCTCCGGAGCATTGCGCGACAGTGCCCGACTGAGGGAAATGGTGAAAGAGAGATGGCTGACGAGTAAGCTCATCATTCCTGAACGGCCCGTTATTGTTGTTGTTGTCTCTTCGCGCGCGGAAGGTGCTGCCATTGTGGGTGCCGGTGGTGGTGGTGGTGGTGACCAAGTTGTCCAGTCGCCAGTTCGTCCCCGAATCAAGCAGAGGGCATCCCTGTCGAGCTGAATGAGACTGTTGCTGTTGTTGCGCGCTTCGGTGCGCATCCTCTTCGCGGTCGATGCGAGGTTGCTGGCGGTCGACGTGAGGCTGGCGCCGTTCCTGGGCGGGCGGAGGCTGAGGGGGAGGATCCTCATCGTCATCCTGATCCTCCATGTCCACATCGTCGTCCTCGTCCTGTCCTACCTTCTGCGGCTCCTCCTCCTGAGGCTTTTTCAGCAGCGCATCAGCAGTGGCCATCCAACTCTTTCTCACCGCCTCATCCCACGTAAACGTCTCCACGCCCGTCTCCCCATCCACGTTATGTGTGATCTTCTTATCGTCGACCCAGCGGGACATCTCGTAGTGGAAATGGGTTAGCATGCGGTCGCGGACGCCCGCCCACTGCGCCGGGGTGATCCGCGTCGTGTCAAGGCCCAGACTTTTCTGGGCGAGCGCCTGAAGTCTGGGTTCCGTGCAGCCGTCGCAGCTCCAGCGGTCAGTCTTGGAGAGTGACGCTGGCGAGTGGGAGTGGCGAGCGAGGAAGCCCCGGAATGCGTTCTTATCGTCCGTTGTCCAGATGATCTGCGTCCGACGCGCCGCGCTCTTCTTCGGTCCTAGTGTCAGCTCTTTGAGAGCTAGCTTCGCGAGGGGGTATCGCCGCCACGTCGTGAGAAGAGGCAGCTTCTGTTGTTTGTCGACTGCCATCGTTTGGGCTCGTCTGGTGAGATGGATTGAGTGTTGATGATGCTCGACGTGGGGGAGACGATAGTCAGAGTGGAATCGCGACCTTAACGATGATGGTACCGTTGCGAGTCTGATGCCAGTGCTGCTGATCTGGCGCTGTGTTCTTGGTCGACGTGTCCACCGTGACCGCTCTTGAGTTCCCGAGACACCGGATTGGCGTGTAGGCCAGGTCGCTGGGTCTCCTGGGGAGCAAACGGCGGCAAAGGCCGTTTGTCGATGGGTGGGGAGAGAGACACGGCGCGGAGCTCGCGTTTCTCCGCGCGATACCCTTGGTCCAGTGTCGAGCGGCCTGCCTCTGTGGTTCTCCTGATACATCAACAGGCACACCTGCATCCTCTCTCGCGCCCGCCTGGCGGTCATTATCGACGCGATCGACTTCGACCAACCAACCCCGTCAGCGTTATGGCTCAGAAACCACCCAGGAAACCACTCAAGCTCATCACTGCCTCATCGCACGATGGCCTCCGTTCATTGGATGCCGGCGCGAAGTGGGACGAAGTTGAAGACTTGATGTCTCCAGGCACCGCCGCTGCCTTAGTTGTCATTGCCAACCCCAGCAGCTGGGGCGATTCGCCGCTCAACATCCAGACCCGGGTCTACGAGATCGAGGAGACTTACCCCTCCCTCATGGGTAGCGTATCCGGCAGCGTCTCCGGCAGCGTGACCGGGAGCGCGGCGGCCAGCCCGAGCCTATCCGAATATCCCGACACGCCTAGCAGGATGCCGTTCGATTACTTGAGGAGACGTCAGAACGAGACGTGGAAGGTCAACCGCCCTGCCAACCCTGCCTTGGCTTCGCTGGCCCCTCCGGCGTCGCTGGCCCCTCCTGCTGTGCTGGTCCCGTCCGGTCCGCCTCCTGGGATGGTGAGAAGTGGATCGGCCTCGGCGGCAGTCGGGATCTCGCGCGACCCGCACACTCCGCACCGCCAGACGGCGTCGGTATATGGTCAGCTCCTCCATCCACACTCTCCTTCCCCACTCCCTAACGCCGTCGCAGAAGGGTACTCGGAACCCGCCCGACCAAACGAACTCTCTCCGACCGCAGTCCGCAACTACCAGTTCTCCACTCAGCCGCATCAACAGAGCTTCACCGCAGGCATCTCGGACATGCTCCAGATGGCGCCCAAGCCTCCCGCATCGCAACCGGTTGCCAACGCCGCCGATGTCGCGGAGCTCGCCAAAATCGAAGACGATTACTACAACGCTCTAGACCGCTGGGAGAAGATCATGCAGTCAGCGGTTGCCGCCGAGGGTGAGCTCCTCAGGCTCGAGCACCGTGGTGCCGCTCTCCGCGCGGTGCTGGACCCATCCGCGCCGGCGCCTCCCGCGCCATGGGACACTGCGGTGGCGTCGGGTGTACTACCGATCCCATTTAATCTTGCAGGCTCTGCTAAGCAGAAGAGGAACCGGCAGCGGACGAGAAACAAGGGAGGCGGACCGGCTGTGGAGGAACACGCACTGTGATGGATGTCCAGAATACCTCTCAGATCATATCTAGTAGGCTTGCTTCCTTTTCTTCCGTTTCTGTACTCTGCTGTATCACAACTCGAAATAGATATACAGGACGCCCTACCTAGCAATGTTTATCTACAAATGACTGCCTGCCTATCAATCTACCGAGGCCGTTAGATACTGCTAGACGCACGCTTCAGCCGCCGCCCTTTCCTTTTCCCTCCGTGGCCAAACTTCCATCGCCATAGAACCTCGACTTGATCTCCTCCCATTTATGCAGACCCTTCACAACCGCCCTGTTCGCGACAACCGCATCGACTTCCTGTCGATCCACCCTGTCCACCATGTCCTCCACGGCGCCACGCTCCTCGTCGATCCACGCCCCCTCGTTACTGAACGCCCGAAGATGCTCGCGCGCCTGCAGCTGCGTGGAGCCCAAGAGCTGGCCCACCACGTTCCCCGTGTTGGCGATTTCCTCCAAATACTTGTCCGTTTCGGCGAACACCGCCAGCCCGTTGTCGCTTTGTGTATCGTCTGTTTGGGTCAGCAAACTACCTACCATCTCGGCGGCCAGATGAATACATACCCGCCGCGACATCAAGCTGTCGCCGCTTCGCCTCCGACTTCTCCCCCATGGCCGTCATCTGGTGCTGCGCTAATCGCAGTTCCTGCTTCCCAGGGCCCCCTCTGATCCACGCGTGCGTGTCGTTGCGATGGCGTCCGGCTCTCACGAGCATCCCGTGGTAGGCGACCAAATGCTGGCGCGCGGTGGCCAGCGGCTTGGGGAGCGGGCACCGTTTCTTCGGGAGGACTTCACAAAAGCTCAGCAAGAGTCGTCGCCACAACGGCTCGGTCTGCTTTCGAAGGATCAGTCTCTGCAACAATCAAACAGATGGTGAGCTGCTGCTCTTTATACATACCATTTTATCCGGACCCGCTTCCCTCGCCACGATTGCCTCTTTGATGATTGAGGCCTCTCTGCTCTCCCTCCGAAGCTGGCGCGCCATTCCGTGCTTATACCCGTTGTTCAACTTGACGAGCTCGTGTGACATGTTCGCCGCACTATGCAACACCAGCGAAGAAGATGCCTGCTCGGTCGCCTGCGTGCCCATCAGCTCCCTCGCGAACGCCGCCACCCACGGGATACTGGACCGCGCGAGCTGGTCTGCGTTGTACGCGACGACGTCGACGGCCAGGCGAAAAGCTGAGGCGCCGAAGTAGTGGTCACGCACGGTGATGGCCCCGTCCGAGGTTGAGGGCGGTGGACGGCCTCCTCGTGACTCGGGGGATGGGGGTGAAGGGGAGGACCAGGGTGCCAGATCCCAGAGCATTTGGAAGATGTTGAAGATGGAGGCGGGCTGGGAGTTGAGTTGGATCCAAAGGTTGGAAGCAGCGAGGGCGATGAGGGCAAGGACAAGTAAGGCGGCACCGAAGCGGGATATGAACGTGGCGAAGAGCCAGTGGATGAGGCCCCAGAGGCAGTCTGCAAGGAAGTTGAGAACTCCTCTCCCTCCCTTCACCTCACTGGTGTTGTCTTTGGCGGTGACCTTGCCGTCTTCGATACGCAGGGGGGCACTGCTGCTGGCGGCGACTTCGACTTTGCTGCTGGTATCGTAGTAATTGTTTGTGATACTTGTGTTGGTGTTGTTGTTGTTCACAGTGCTGTTCGTTTGTCTGTTGTACGTCTGGTGGCTGTTTGTCTGGGTGTTAGTGACGGCCGCGGTGGCGATTTCGGATTCGGATTCCGGTATGACCGCCAAGTGCCCGGCTCCTGCTCTCACCGCCAGCGAGGACTGGTGTTCGGCGGCGGCTGGCCTTTCGGAAGGTGGAGGGGTTGCTGTGAGTCCTTGCTGCGATGACGCTGGCCTACGGAGCGCTGCCAACTTGCGGCTCCTGCCGCCTAATCCGGGTGGCCGGGGCAGAGACGGGCGGGCGTCTTGGATCTCAAGTTCGCCGTGCGGGTGCCTAGTTTTTGCACCTGCTTGCGGGGGCGGCATTGCTGATAATCAAACTGGAAGAAAGATATTGGGACTGAAGAAAATGAAATAGGTCTTGGAGTCGTTGAAGCGGAATATCGAGACTGAGTGATACAGTGTATGAGACAAGTCTTGAAGTTGTTGAAGTCGAGTCCAGTTGATGCTGCGTGTTGCTCGTTTTTTTCCAATTTTTCCGTTCAGCCGTTCGGCGAACCAACCTGTATTTAAGTATGTTTGCCCAAAGAGTCATGACATGACATCAGAATTCCTGGGCCATCCCTCGTGAACCTCGACCATATTTGATAAGGCTAGCTGGTCTGTTCCTCATGTATCATAACAATATTTGACCTGGAAGAAATCCTACATTCGGAACAAGCCTTGTCGGTTTATCAGCAAAAGAATTCCACGGGCGCTGCGATGAGGCCGTAACGTAGACAAAGACATCGCCGCCGTTGCGACGTCTCGGACGCGGATCTCTTGACGTGACCAAAGAGTAAAAGGGTCCGGATATTACTGGCCCAGGCCTGGCCCAGGCCTGGATGTTTCTAGCCATTTCATTCGCGACTGAAGAAGACGATCGCGAGAATGAAAGTGGAAGCGGCGATGTCTATATATCGTGCCTATTCCACGGGGTGTTGGGCGAAATTGAGCAATAACAATCCAGAGCAGGTTTTCAACATGTCTCATCCGCGTTCAGACAAGGTTGGTGGTCTCAGAGATGAACCACATCACTCCTACCACTTCAAAGCAATCATGTGCTTTTATGCCGCCATCCTCACCATTATTCTTGTCTTCATTGCCGCCATTTACACCATCCTTACCGCATTGTGGGCACCATCGCCTCCTGCCACTCCCGACATCCCCATTACTTCGACCCCAGCAGCCACTACTGCACAACCTCCTCCGGCCCTGCGCTCCATCTGCCGCGCGCAACACGACCTCTCCACGCTCAACCACGCCTTCAACGGCATCTACCCTACGCTGACGAACTTTCTCGGCATCGAAACCCACAAGCCACCATTCCGCGAGTCGGCTGAGACAGACCCGACGCACATGTGGGCAGAGGAGCAGAGACAGGCGATCCTCGCCGGCTGGGTTTCCATCCAGGAACGGCTGGCGTCTCGGTCCGACAATCTGGGCATGTCGATGCCGCTCTTCGGTGCCGAGAATCCCGGCGGCAACGGCGACGAAGAGGAGAGAGAGGTGGATGAGATGACGAGGCGGGCTTCGTCTGTTGCGACGCGTATTTGGGTCACCCTACAGGATGATGGTGTCAGAGAGATGTACCTGCTCAATATCCTCCCGCAGATCGAACGTGCTGGTGTTGAGGCGGCGGAAAAGGTCTTGGCGGAATGGAAGAAGAAGAAGAAGGTTAGCAAGAAGGGGACGGCGGCAGATAAAGATATGCAGGACGAGGTGGAGAGGGGCAAAAGAAAGGCGATGGCCAAGTGGATGGAAATGATGTGTGTTTCGGCAGGTCTGTGGCCGTCTGGAACGAACAGTAAATATCAGCAGTGATCAGTAGTTGATTCTCTTTGTCGTTATGTCATTGCATTTAATAGACGTTGTTGACTTGTCAGAAGTGCAGGACCACAGTTCCATCCATCCAATTTCTCTTTGTTGCGCATGTAAGTCAGACCAGGTTGTCTTGCGCTCCAGGTTCCAGCTTCACCAACAAAGAGTGTCTTCCAACGTCTCACGAGTTGTCCCTGGAACTTTCTAAGAATATGACATCAAGATCTTGGAGATAAAATGGAACAAAATCCGATGCTGGCCACCCCCACTCCGCACCGCCCGCAGTCAAACCACGATCGTCAACGACTCGCAAACATCGGTCAGGCGCAACATGTCTTCATCTCCAAGCCCCGCGGCCGGCACCGCGGTCCAGGGCAACTTCTCCGGCACTCGCGTCGTGGACACCAAGGAGAGTAAGTCACACTCAACCCGCAGACATCGCGAGTATTTTCCATCCGCTCACATTGCACTCACAGGCTCCGTCACCGACCTCGCCGAGGAACACAAACGAAAGCTTAACGAGGCCGTCAGCAGCAGGACCGTCGATCACGCCTTCCGGGCCCGCCAGATACTTCGCTTCCTCAAAGACAAGCACTCCGGTCTCAAGGAGCACCGCCAGAACGCCAAGAATACGCTCGAGGGTCTAGACCCCGAACTCGACCGTACCAAGAAGCTGGCGGAGTCCACAGAGGCAACAGCAGGTGAAGAGAAGTGGATGCCGGGCTGGGAGAGCTCGCCGGGAGCTTTGACTGGATACATCAAGAGACACGTCAAGAAGTGGATCGAGAAGAAGATGGACGAGGTTGATAGTCCCAACACGTCAGAGGAGCAAGCTGTGGCTGCGGGCGAGGAGCCTGAGGAGACGGAGGCTGAGGCTGAGGCCGAGAGCGGCGGCATGCCCCTGGAGGAGGGTGGAAACACAACATCTCTTGATCTCGGACGCACTCTTGGCGAAGAATCACCAGTCGAAGACTCCCCTATCGCGGACATTGGGCAGGCCCTGAGCAAGGTCCGGCTCCGCGCCAACGTCCTGCTCAACAACAACAACGGTCGGCTCCGCGACAACGTCCTGCCCAGCAACAGCCAGCTAGCCAACAACTTCCAGCCCCGCAAAAGCGACGACAACGTCCTGCTCAATAACAACAACCAGCTCCGCGACGTCCTGCTCAGCAACAACAACAGGCCCAGCGACAACGTTCCGCCCAGCAACAATGTGCATCCTGTCAACAATGTCCAACTTGCCAACAACGCGCTTCCCAACAAGGACCCGCTTCCCAGCGTGTGGATGCCGGATGGCGTGGAGAGTGAACTTGAGCCCCTTTCGGACACTAACACGAGCGACGGGGCGATCCAAGACATTCCAGGCACGTATCCTGGTCAGGAAGCCGTCGTCGAGGAGCGGCTAGAGACGCCGATTGACATGGTTGCTCGGCCCGCTGGTAATACATCAGCCAGACACCCCGTGCCAGCGGCAACTGCCCAACTTGAGCTCAACCCTCGCGCGTTTCCCGACTACGTCTCGTTCGCCTTCAGTCGCGCCATGAGGAACAAAGACATGGATAGCGCGACAAGAGCACTGAACTCCGCACCCCCGGCCACGGGGATTGACCGAGACTGGTACGCGTGGTATCGCGCTTCCAAGGGAAAGGATGGAAATGGCAAAAGGTCTGCATAATGTATCAAGCGTAAGGTAGCGGCAGAGGCTCGACTAGAGGTGTCGGCTGTGCGACAAAACATCAAGTTCGTTTGGGAACCCGAGGGCGTCGATCTGTGATATCGTGATGATGTGTTTTCTTAGACTCGGACGACATTCGTGGCAACGGTTGATGTGGTTGGACGGGCGATACGTTCCTGCGTTCGTAAGGTTATGCATCTAGATATGACGCATGCTGTCGCATGCAAGAAGTGAATTGACCCACCCGTTTGCGTCTTAGATGCATAAACACACATCAACCCAACTCAGCTTGTGTAAGGCAGGTGCTGCAGATGAGGTATCCGTACCTGCCTTCCATCCAGGGCTGCGGTGCGGTGTCAGTACGTTACCTAGGAAGGCAGGTACGTACACACCTGCTTACCCGCGGCGTGCGTCTCGGCTGCCTACGAAATCCATCAGACTCGCGGGAAGTGAACTGCTTCTGACGCCTCCACTGTCGCCCTTGCCTTCCTTGCCTGACATCACCACCTCACGAGGAATGGGAACGATAGGTCCTGCGACTCGCGACTCCAGTGTCCATCCACTCGGCGACCCTACACATCTTCTTCAAACGTCGGAATCATCCTCCTTGTCGCACCCTCTCACCCTCTGCGGGACACCATGCTCGCTCGTCACCTATTCGGCCGACATTATCTCGTTACCTAGGTAGTGCCATCAGCCTGGTCTTTTTTCTAACCCGTCCCAACCCCTCTTTCACGACATTGAATCCACCAGTTTGGTGGTCTTTTTTGCAAGGTACGATGGCACCATCTGCTGCGGCCGACGCATCCTCCCTCCACGACATCGTTTGCCGTTTATCCCCTACCAGCAAACAACGACTCATTGCCTTCACACAGGAAGTCGCTCTACTGGAGATCGACGCAACAAAAATCTTCCAAACCCTAACGGCGCTCGAAAAAACGTTTTTGGAAACGGAAAAGATCGACCCCGTGGTATTTCGGAACTGCTACCTCCCAAAGTCGACGCGAGCGGCTTTGATCGCCCTGCTCCCAAGCCAACTCTTTCAGCTTCCCGACAAGACTAAGCCCAAAGTCGCAAACGCCTGCAAATTCTGGGGCGTGAGCCAGGAGAAGCTTTTATTTTGTCTCGGGTACGATTACTGTAAACACGGCCAGCGCTTTTTCGACAAGCTGGTAGGCCTTTCGAAAACGTGCCCAAACTGGAAACGCTCAGTCAAGCTGCTCAACCAGAGAGCTTCAGCCCGGCGACAAGCACGAGGCGCTTCTCGAGACACTCGAAACGTCACTTTTAAAGGCGTGGATGTGAACGCCATCGGAATCATTTTGAACGATATCAATGCGGTGATCGGCGATTTTACACCATCCCTCCAGAATTCTCCACAGAAGCTTCGAACACCGTCCCTTTCCCCGCCAGCTCACACGCCCTCTACATCTTCATCGCCGACCCCACGCCGCGAAGAGATACCCGACCAAAGCCTTGTGCAGTCTCCGGAAGTCGGGCGAAACAACCACGAGCATATACACGACGACGTTACCCTGCTGCAACCCGTCCCCGACATCCACGACGGCAGGTCGCCTAGCCCCAGCCTTCCCAGCATCGAAGACAACGAGCAACACGTACAACAAACAAACGGCTGGGATCCAACAAGCATCACAGAAACCCCCTTCGATCTCGAAAACGAGAGTGCCGAACCCGACATCAACGTCAACATCGACATCGACAACGGCAACGACGACGACGACGACGACGGCGGCGGCGGCGGCGGCGGCGACACATTCTTCCCAGCCTCTGAACAAGACGTGGGTTTTAGTAGGCTGGGACCAGCAAGGACGACTGCGCAGCTCGAGTTTCCCCTCCTCACAGCGAAAATGGCCGAGCCTGAGAGAAAACGACGGCGGCTGGACTTTGCCACCCAGAACGACCTCCTCGCCCTCAGAGATGACAACTGGTTGCACGGCGACTTTGTCAATATCCCCTTGCAGGAACTTTGCGGCATCCAAGACCCAAAGGTTTTTGTCATGACCTCCTACTATACCGCAATGCTTATCAACAAGCCATACCGTCCAACTGGCTGGATCGTCGAGGGCGTGGCGACATGCGAGCGAATTTTCATGGTCTGTAACTTTTCAAGGACCCACTGGGCGCTGCTTGTCATCCAGAAGCGCGGATTCCAAGCGGCGTCCGTCGATCTGTACGATTCTCTGCAATCGTACGCAGGCGCTCAAGAAGCTCAGGGTTTAGCGGACGCTTTTATCAGCGCATATCTGCCGCAAACTCCTTCCAGCAAACGCAAGTTAATCCTAGCAACATCGCCACAGCAACAAAATGGGTCCGACTGTGGCGTCTTCACGGTGGCATTTGGTCTGTTTGTCGCTTCCCGAAACCCGATCCCCGCCCGCCTGGACGGCAGAATTTGGCGTCGTGTCCTTGCGATGTTTCTTGGCTCCGCGGTCACGGACTAGGATTCTGTGATTCTACAACCTGCAGAAAATGCATCTCTGCCGGCAAACAATCCACAGCCGGCGGCAAATGCCGACCCATACGAGGCACACCGCGAGCAACAAAGGGTTTTGAAATCTCAAGTAAAGACCCAGTACAACGCTTTAGTCGGCATTCACAGTTCACTCGAATCGGCCATACGCCTGTTCGACGACGTTCTCCTGGTCTCCGACAAGATTATCACACAACTGCGTCAACAACTTGCTGAAAACGAGGCATAGGATGTTCTACGGGTGAACGCAGGCGGTGCTCGCCAAGTGTCAGCGCTTGATGCCCAGAAGTTGGAGAACGCGACCGACGCCAGGGCTCGCACGGTGGAAGTTCAGGATGTGCTTCGCGGACTGGGGGACCGTATCGACGGGTTGGTGAGTCGGCTTTGGACCCGTGCTGCAATTTTCGCAGATCCAGCATAAGCCAAGCCAAGCATTTCAATTTCCGAGCAAGGGAGCTGTTGTGTTGGGGATATCATTACGCAAAGGATTGTGTGCGAGGCGCTGTTTGTGCGCGCGGGTATGGGCGACAGCTGGACATGCAGAGGTCAGCTTGCAATGGTTATTGGGTGGTAATTGTTTGTTTATGGTTCTGGGGCGCTTTTTGGTCGGGCAGTAATTGTAGATATGTTTATGAGAGTCCAAGACCTCCGCGTCTTCGCGGCAATTTCCATCATCGCCAACCTCATTGAGCCGGCTACGGCAACCTTATTGAGCTGAGAACTTTGCTGGCCTAGCCGAAGTCCCGACGGTCAAGAAATTGATGCTTGACTCTGTTCATTGGTTGCTTGCATTCCTGCGAGGAAGCACTCAGCAAACGTGCCCTTTTCTTCCTGCAGGTTCAACTCCTCGCATCCACTTCAACCACGCATCTCCACCTTACAAATGCCGCCCTATCTTAGAGTAGCCCTGCGATACGAATTTCATGCTTGTTGATGTGCACGTCTCGATTTCCTTGGAAGTTATGCGAAGGTGGACGATGTTGATGTACAGCCGACCGGAGTTCGTGATGGAGCCCGGGCAGCTCAACACCTCATCGCATCAACGACCCGGCATGGGAGACTGCCAATTTTTCCTGTACAGAGCGACTAATTTTCCTGTGCCTAAACTTTTCTCTGCCGTCGTCGCCGCCGTCCATCGTCGTCGTCCTCATTCAAGTCGCCAAGTACACAGAAAATGCAGCCGCCCAGACGCGGGAAAATGAGGCGGTCTCGGGCATGGCACTGTCGCTGTACTTCCAGGGGGCTACGTGCTGATTTTCGCACTAACCCCACTGGACACCTCGCATGGATCTGGTCAGTGCACCTGCTGCCCACGCCACAGGAACACAAAATCTGGATGGAACCATGCTCCACTCGGGATGATCACGAAGTTCCCACTTCCACGCTGGCGGAGAAGTTCAAGCTGGGACTGTGATTGGCGACAAACGTCGAAGCTGGTGTCCGATGCGCCGCAGCCGCTGGTCTTGTCTCCGCGGGCTCGTGGGGATTCAATCAGGATGTGAATGCACTGCAAGGGGCTGTTGTTGCCCATCTGCCCCAAATTGACGTCTTCCGTCCAGTGTTCGTGACGCCCTCCAGCGCGCGCTGGCATCCGGGAATCAGCCGTTCAAGCAGGCGACGTTGCGTCACGACCGAGACCTGCGGACCTCACTGAAGAAGCGGCAGCTCTAGTACGTACCTGCTAACCACAGGGGCTGTGTAGCCACTGAACACAACAGTTCCTTCGTACGGACCGGAGTACGGACCATCTATCCAGAATTTGTGGAACTAAGAATCCGCCTCGAGCCACAAAAAGTCTGCCACCACGGAAAAAAAAAAAAAAAAAANAAAAAAAAAAAAAAAAAGAAATCGGCATCGAGCCACCAAGAAACAATCGGCGTGCTGGGATAATCCCTGTGCTGTAACTCACCTTACCCACCCCACTCCGGCACCATCATCTCCCACTCCGTGATGCACCATCGCCATTGAACATGTTCCGTGCAAACCAAAAGAAAAAACAACAAATGGGCATCAAGCCACTGGATGAGTTTCATGCGAATCGAAATCAGCCACGAAGCCGGTGAACCTGTGACGCACACTGTTCAGTCATTCGCACCCGTTCAATCGCGTGAGATGCAGCAAACGGACTCTGGCCATCCAGGTTCTCGTCACTCGTCCAGTGGCTGCATGTCGAAAAGTCGGCATGCAGCTACTGAACCGGATGCACCAAAACCACGAATTGGACTTGAAAATTGCTCTCTGTGCTTCGCGATAAACTGTGCTTCGCGATAAACAAACATGATCGTGCACTCAAGTGTTGACATTGCGACAGCTAGTCCCAGCTTGTGCTATCGGCCCGCCAAGGCGGATGTGGAGTTCAACCAAGCGGAGACAGACGACTTGAAAACATCGAGCTGCGCAATTAAAAGTCAAGGGCCCGTCAAGAACATCTTTTCAATTGACGCGAGCATGCTAAAGCCTGGAGACGTCGCCAGAAAACATAGCATTAGTACTTTGAAGGGAAGCCGGAAGCTCGGCTTTTACGTGGTGGTGCCGACTGCAAGCACTGCACGCCAGGCCCTGGAGCAGCAGGGCAGCAGATCGGACGATGTAAGGCCCACCGTCCAAGACGGGACGGTACAGATACAGATACGAGACACGAATACGGACAGTGCGTGAGAAACGTTGCTCCATCTGCTCCAGACCGAACCGTTCATCCACCCCGTGCGAAATTTCGCACGAGCCCCACAATTAGGATCCAGAGATCTGGCTTCATTGGCCCTGATAGCAAGGGACGTCCGACACGACGCTCCCATCAGGCAAGCGCGAATCAAGAGTCGCCGTCAGCTTCGCAACGGCGCGGCGCGTCATGTTGAGCAATCATCACAAAGAATTGAAGACTGAACTAAAATCATATCAATGCAAGAGTCTCTGTTTTTCAAAGATCTTTCGTAATAGAGATTTCCAAAGACGTAGCTCTCTTAAAGCCCATGTACGTCGTCGGAGGCCCTCGAATATTTCATTCCCGTGCGAAATTTCGCACAAGCCCCACAATTATGATCGAGAGGTCTGGAACGATTGGCCAAGTCGCCGGCGCGGATCTTGCCTGCTGAACGGGATTGGACATCAGGAAGGTAGACTGGCGATGTGCCTTCCCGTGTGCTAGATGGGCTTCAGGCAGCCAGCTAAGGTGTAGTCAGAGCTACCACCTTCCACCACATTCACCCCGCCTCGATCAAACAGAAGGGGTGCTTTTTCCTTCCCGCCCAAGAGCAGACAGACATTAGTGAAAAGGCAGCCGCTGCGCGCAGCTTTGCCTTGCCAGGCCCCAGTGTGCAGCCTGCGATCCCATCCGCATGGTTTCCCTCTCACTACGAAGTTTGACGACGTTGCTCTGTTTCTTCTTTTCGTACCTCTACAATCGCCGCTGCTCGACGCGCCGCCCGTCGCGTGCATGAACGCGCGTGTTCTCCATGATACCGCAACCAGGAGCAGCCATTTCTCTCCAGGACGACGTCCAACACTTCGTCACCGACACCCTCGCAAGGTGTAGAGAGATCGTCGCGCACGGCAACGCTATCTTCGATAATCTTTTGCGCTTGGAGGACAGGCTCCCGCCTGGCGTCGACAGCTTCGAATTCCGCCGCCAGCTGCCTCCTCACGCCCAGGCAGCGGTGATTCAGGTCTTCAACAGGGCCATCCAGCCACACCAAAGATCGGCACCAAAGATTCGCAAAGCCTGCGAGAAGTGGAACGTCGAAAAAGGAGTCCTCTTCTTCTACCTCGGTCACACCAACAGCATCGCATTTTGGTCCGCTATCAAGAACCTGTCCGACGCTTGCTCGTCTTGGCCCGAGGCCCTCAACAATCTCCACCACGCTGCCCGTACGCGCAGAAGCGGCCTGCTGCACGGGCACCCGGGCGTGAACTACGACACTCCAGGCTTTCTGGTTTTCGACGTCGTTCAGACTTGTCGATTGATGGGAGGCCTGGTTTCAACCGAACGTCAGACGCTAAATCGGCAAGCACTCCCCAGCCTACTTCCACCGGCGAGTAGCGACAAATCTTCCCAGACAACTGAGACCGAATTTGTGTCCGCCTCCTCAACTTTTCGAGCCTCCCCTGGCATCACCAGAGCAGTTGCCAGTCAAGAGCAGCCCAGTAGCAGCATTGGTACCGGCGGCAAGGCAGATTCGGAAGCACACGGCGAGCAGGCAGAGATCGACTCCCGTCGCCCGGTTGGTGCTAGAACGGATAGCGTTGACAGTAGTGCTACCCCAAGCACCGAGCTGACGGTTTCCACCCGGAGCCAGCCAACCACTGCCATACCCACCTTGGCTAGCGACCCGAACTCACAAACAAACACGACTACTACTGCCAATCCCACATCTCTCGTCGACCTGAACTCGGAACCAAATACAACTGTCACTGTCAATCCCATTTCTGCCGCCAACCCGACCGCGGAAACAGACACTACCGCCATTTCGAACATGTCCTTGGACAACAACCAGAAAAAGAGGCCTGTGGAAGGTGCGTGTGCGGAAAATCCCTCTTCCTTCAAAAATATGAGCGTGCTGACACTGCTAGGTACTTCAAATGAGGAAAAAAGTCCGAAAAAGTCCAAGACCACCCCGGCCACCGGCCACGACAGCACCGCCTCCGTTACCGATGCCGGGGCACACATTTCGCCCGACAAGTTGAAGACATCTCTGGAAAAAATTGCGATCGTCCTTGAGGATGCTATGGTAGTCGACCCGCAGCTCCTCGACGAGATTGCCGCTGGTGGGCACGACGCGCCTCAAGACGTCAAGGACACTTTGCAGACGTTCTCTTCGTTCATCATGCCCCTACGCATCAACCAGCATGATTGGACGATGACTTTTTTGGTGATGAACGGAGAGGAACCTCGCGCTCATTTTTACGATCCCGCGGCATCAATCACTAACGCTGAGGAGGCGAAAAGAGTGGTGGCTGCGTTCCTCCTACAATTCTTCCCACACAAGGCGCCCGACTTGCTGCTCTTCTCTCGAAGCTTCACTCCGGCTTACGGACTAACAAGCGCGAAAGACTCGGGAGTAATTGTATTTCTCATCATGGTCTACGACAGGCTTGCGCCTATTACTGTCAACATCTCGCTATGGCGACACATTATGGCGGTGCTTGTGGGAGAACCTTCGGACTGGGATGAGCTTCTCAGTCTGGATCGCAAGCCTCCTGACATGCCCGAGGAACCTGAGCGGGAGTCCGGCGCCAATACCCTGCAGCTCGTGGAGTGGAAACGAGAGCACGATGAGTGGTGGTACGACACAAAGGAGATATTGATGGCGACGGCCGCAAGCGACATGAATGATGCATACGAGTCACTTAACATGGTCATGCAAGCCCGGGACTGTCTGAAAACCGTGTGTCAAGCCATGACCATACGTCACACGGAGGCGCGAGGCCATGAAAAGCAGACTTCAATCCCCAACGCCCCCAAGGAGTTCAAGGAGTTGGAACGCGCGTTAACGGAGGTGTCTGGCATTCTCAGCCGCCTGGAGGACAAGGAAAAGGAGCTGAGAACAGCAGCTCAAGAGTGTGCCGAGGAAAAGACCCAACTGTCACTGTTCTACTAGATAGGGCATACAAGCACAGAACATGGGTATCAGCAGAAAAATAGAGTCAATACGTGGTGGGGCATTCAAATGAGCGGCAAGTCACAAAGACAAACCGGCCAATGTATCAGATCACCAATAAATTGTTATGCACACTATCCTCTGCTGACAATCATTAGCTGCTTCAAGAAACACATAAATGATCCGCAGGACCGATTTTAACATTCTCATGACCGCGATCGCGTTTTGCCAACCCGAACTCTACCCCTTCATTGCATCGTGCCAGGCACCAGCACCGAGAGGAGAAGCCTCGGGGCAGTTGTTTGCAGACCTGGATTGAGCGTATCCACGTCCTCTGGCCGGCTCCATTGAGGTGCTCTGAGTTGACGCGACGCGACTTTCCTCGTCTCGACGCATCAGACAGAAAAGGCAGTTGCGACGGCAGACCCGCCCGCCGCCACCTCCTGTGCCATCGCATTCAGAAATTGCCACCGCACCCCGCTGGGAGCTGCACCCTCGGCGTCTTTCTTATCTTAACAAGACATTTCCATTCGAGAACTTGAGTGCCTCGGCGATCCCTCGAAGTATCCAGAACAGCGAACGACTGCTACGTTTGTTACGAAGACGACAAAACCGTGAGCTCGCTGCAGCGCAAACGAACGAATCACAAGATGCAGCGCAAGTCGTCAAACAACAAGGACCAGCAGGAGTCGGCCAACGGCCCTGACAGCACGAGCGAAGTCCGAGAACGCGGCATGCGCCACAAACGCGGACCACAAACTACACAGGAGGAGGCCAAGACTGGTCGCGACCTGGCGCAAATCAAGAGCGACATCGCGGACCTGGCTGAACGTCGGCCGGAAAATGTCAGTCCTGCTACGGCGCTGATGGAAATTGCCAAGAAAATTGAGGCCATGAGGATCCAACGAGGCGACAAAGCGTACACAGATGGGGGCGAGGGCGCCGGCAGAGGGGATGGATCGTGAGCAAGGAAAATGTGGCCAGGCGCGGGGTCCTCAGAAGCGGGATGGTGCGGGACAGTGATATCGTGGGAGGGAGGAGAGGAGAGTGTGTCCTGCGCAGGTTTTGGGCTGAGGAGGCAACAAGGAGGGAGGTGCCTGTGAGGCGAGCTGATGACCAGGCCGACGCTTGGCAGGCAGGCAAATAGAAGGATCATGGGGCCTCATTCCCAGAACAAGCAGCAGGGAAGGCAGAGCACCTGCTCCGGAGGAAACATGTCTTCGAGCATACCTCGTTTGCGCACGAGGGGCTGTACCTACTGAATCAAGAATGTCCTTTCGATTGCTCTGGCCTCTCTCTCTTGCCCGTCACGTCTCTTGCCGTCACATTTCTGGCAGTCATGTCCCTTGGCAGTCACCTCATTTGTAAATGGGGTCTCCTACCCGCCACTCCTCTTTCCCGTCACCAACACAGAGATCTGCGCAGACATCCGCCCTGGCTGAGAAACTGCCCGTACACAGCGACGACACCACAACGACAACGTCCCAGCGACAACATCACAGCGACAGCATCACAGCGACAACATCAAAGCGACAAAAAGCTCGTCTCCATCTCTCGCAATTCATTATTGTTGCATAACGCCAGCACGATCCATCCGATTCGAGCGAGGACGTACGTGCAATGAATGCATCGCCATAGAAAAGCCGTCAATCGAGACGTGCACCACCAACGAACGATCACGAACTGCCCGAGCTCACAGCGGGGTCGGTCAGATTACCAGGTTACCATATGGTAATCTGGTAACCTGGGGCGTCATCATTTCATCGATGTATGGAAGGAGGGCTCTTACACCTGTCGGGGTCGGTCAGATTACCAGGTTACCATATGGTAATCTGGTAATCTGGGGCGTCGTCATTTCATCGATGTGTGGAAGGAGGGCTCCTACACATATCGGGGTCGGCAAGATTACCAGGTTACCATATGGTAATCTGGTAACCTGGGGCGTAATCATCCCATTGATGCATGGAAGGAGAGCTTGTACGCATACGTGACTGCCTGCTCCTACATTTGCAGGTGCCATTTGATCGCCGCTTCTCAATATCATTTCACAAGTAGCACACCTGCCATGTCTGCCATTTCATGTCTTTTTTGGAAACCTGAACCTTCCATGTCACCGTCATAGTGCACTTCCGGAAGCCATGCTCCTTGCCTGGATTGGTTCATCCAAGTCCTGTGACATGCCATTCCTGGAAATGAGCCCATGGCAATGCCCAAGTTCGTCGTAATTGCAAGTTTCATTCTGTCTATGTCCTATGTGTTCATTTCATCGTGATTGTAAGATTGCTTTCATGTAACCTCCTTCACGACGACAGCCTCTGCATCCCTCAGCATCCCACGCGAAGTGTCGTTCTTTATTGAAGTCTTGTATGACCATCTCGTCCTTTACCCCTCCTTGAAGTTCACCTCTGCCGCCATGTCTTCCGAGTCAGCTTCCAGACCACCCTCCCCCGGCCGACATGCCGGCCCTTTCACTATCAAGAGGAGCGCCACCATCCGCAACCTCCGCACGAAGCTCTCCGACGCCCTCGATGATGCTGATGCCAATCAAGAGGCATTTATCGAGTTGTACAACGAGCTGCACCAGAAATGGTGGGAGGAGGCTCGTAAGCTCAACATCACAGGCGGGCACCAGGGCATCCGCGGTCATGTTCTCGACTGGCCAGTTTTCTTTCGCGACCTAAGCTCGCAACAGCATATGGAGGACCTACTGCACATCGTCTTCCAGAAGGAGTGGGCTGCTGCGACACGGAAGCATAGTCCCAAGTTAGTGAATGCTCAGAAGGCTTTGGGCCTGAGTAGCACTATTGAGCTTGTTCTGGAGATCGGTCCCGATGCCATCATCAACACCAAGGCTGTTGCCGGCATCTCTTCTTTGCGTGTCCCAACCAACCATGAAGCTGTCCCCGCCGCCACCATTCGCGCCAAGATCCTCGATGTTGTGCTGGCCGGCTGGCGGGATGGAGATCCGGCTCCTGTTCCCACCACCGACAACATCACCAACGCCGTCAATGGTATGCCACCTAATTTTGTATGTAGACGATTTGAAATGTTGCTGACAGTAGTTAAGCTCTGAAAGCTGCTGCCCGCCCTAAGGCTGCTGCAACCCAGAAGAGAACTCGTAAGAGAAAATCCCAGACTGCCGAGCCGGAGGATGAGGAGGACGAGCCAGAGGAGCCTCGGGCCAAGCGACGCCGCACTACCATCGACCTCGATATTGAGGAGTCTTTGGGCGATAACTACGTTGCGAATATCCTCAACGACGGCGAAGCCACAATGCTCTCGACTGTGCTGCACAGCGAGGGTTCGATGAGCATGAGTCTCTGCAACGATGAGACCATGGCAGGCAATGAGAGTCGCCGTTTCTCGGAGCTGTTCGACGAGTCGATGAACGAAGAGCTTGACGATGAGACGAGAAATGGCCGGACCGAGGAGTTGTTCGAGATGCTCCGCGAGCAGGATGAGATGGACTCGCTTGTGAGAGAGCAGGTTGAGCTGTCGCTCCGAATCCAGAAGAAGGGCGCAGCAAAGGTTGAGGCGGGTGCCGGGGGTAGTTTGATGAACGCGGCCTTTTCGGTCTTGGCTAGCTCGGCTACCATGGTCGTAGAGACGGCTAAGAGGGATGGCCTATTGGCATACCTGGAGAAGCGAAAGCAAGAGAGGGCCAAGTACGGATACCCGCCTCACGACGAGGAGCCCGAGGATGATCTGCAGCCCGAGGATCTGCAGTAAGGTGCTGAACGATGTTTGAGCAGTGTTTTTGGTGGTTCGAAAATGTCGGGTCTTACGCATCCAACATCATATAAAAGCAACAAGTGGCCGGCCGCAAGAGCTGAGTCTTTTCTTTTTTGGTGCGCAGAAGAATGTTCCTGATTCATCGGTGCCAGTGAAGTGATGTGGTGCATCTCATCCGGAATGACGGAATGTGTGTAGCATTAATCTGCCGTCAGAGCAAATTACACATCAAACATAGATGAAAGCTCTGAAAACTCAAAATGACGCTCTTCATTCAACTCAGAAGGCATCTTCTATAGGCTCGAGTGGCCGCTATTACGTCTAGATTAGCTTGTGACTAAATCGCTTTTAACATTCAACCTCCTCACTGTCACTGTGGAAGACACATTGAGCGGTTTATCTAAAGAGCAATTTTGACTGACTCTAACGGGCACAGGTTCTCGGCAGACCTTTCTAGCGATCAAACAAATCGAGCTGTTCCTTTTCGAAGGGCAATTTGAGGGCTATTAGGTGTGGGAACAGGAAAATCCACGCCATGAATGGTTCTGCGGCCGGCATATTCAGCAAGGACGAGATCAAAAGTGACCGAGTTAACTTGGAAGAAAAGCTGAAAGGTGAGAGCATAGATGAACGCAGAATTAAAACCCCAGATACTTCGGACATGTCACATAGCTGGATGAACTTGGGACAACTTTGAAATCAGAGACTCTTAGAACAAGGCCTGGTCTGGCGCCATCCGTTTTGACCAGCTTCCCAAAGTTGCCCACAGAAAGGTGAATCTATGTCGGTATGCTTGAAGAAGTAACAGAACAGCGCCAGGTTCCTGACAACACCGGAGGCAAAACTCACGAGCAGTGTTCTAGCACATCTCGAAGCCGACCACACAGCCATCTGCGGGTAAGTGTAGGGAGCACATCATTTTCGTGGGCAGAATGAGGAGCAACTGTATCTTTCATCAGCTGTGATGTTTAATTAAAACTGGGATCCAAGGGATAGAGTAGAGTATCGTATTTAGGGAAAAGCTCTTACTGTTCGTATGAGTGCAGGTAAATGCAAGACATGGGAGTGTTTGGTGTCAAACACTCGTGCTCAATGAGAGAGGTGGTGATCCGCAATGGCGAAGTAGCTGGAACAACTTAGCTACAAGAGCCGGGAATGCCTGGCCACAAACGTTCGTCGCCGATTCCTCACAGTAAGGCGGGATACGAGCCGGCTTTCAGGCTGGCATTCGGGCCGGAATTCGGAGCCCCGCCGGGTGCCGTGCCCAGACCGACGTCCATCTCGAATGTGCGAAGAAAGTGGAGAAACCATCCGCAAATTGCTGGCGCGAGTCATCGAGTTGCCCCTTCGAGTACTCAGCTGGTCTATGATTGGACACTGCTAGCGTGTGCTCCGTAAATCCATCGGCGCCGTCTCAACGCCTGGCCAACAGGCGATGGCACCTTTGAGGTCAGAATCCTGGCGAACGTCTCTCGTCTTGAGAAAAACGCGCCCAATTTGCTGCATGCACACTGCCGACACCACAGATAAGAAACCGGCTTTTTCGTCTGACGATTGAGAGATGCACCAACTTCTAAGGTGCCTCACTCTTTTTTCGCATCATCAGCCGCATGCTTCCATTGCCTTGCCAATCTTTAGTCAGCTATCTGAACGACGGCTGGCATAGGATGCAATCGTGGATGACGTCCTCTGCAACTTTCTTGACCGAAGTGAGCCAGTCGAAGGCAATCTAAATAGGTTGCAAACTCCTTTCTGATGCCAACATTGATCCCAAAGCGATCCAAGCAATAGCAACCGCGAATCTACCAACTCTCATAATCGCTCCTCGTGATGAGATCATTCGTACTTTTCACTGTTCACGGTGGTGTCTCAACAATGAAGCGACCTCATAGAACCTGACATCCCTCATGAAAGCGTGATGTTGTCCCCGTTAAGCAACGGATTTGGCCCACGTGAGGTGATCTCTTTTCGCGATGTCGTCCGCTCGGGTGAATGATGGTTTCTTGAGGCGTAACTTCTACTAACAAGCCATTGTTATGCTTTTAGATCGCTCTCGAGACATTCCGCAGCGTAGATCGCTGGCAAGATACCCATCTCAGTGTCCACAACACCGAAAAGACTCAACATGGCGCACGATCTCACAGGACTCTGCCGTCAGCGTCTGACAATATTCAGAAATTGAATTTGAAGCCAGAAGTTCTTGAAACAGGCCATCGGTTGCTGAGGAGAGAAGGTAGGCCCAGCGGTACCATGATCGAGCCATCCTCGGGCTTGTACTCTGGGTCATGAGACGACGACGATGCAGCCGCCGCCGCCGCTTGCTTGGGCATTATCTGGTTGTCTGTTACTCACAAAGATTGCAACTTGAGCCGTTTAAAGCAGATGCGCTGCAGCGGCTGAAGCGGGATATCGTGCAAGGAGGAATTATTTCAGGTCCTGGGCCGTGATATATGGTCTCTCTCACAACAAAGGTATTTGTCATGGATTCACAACCGAAGGTTGTCCATCTTCGACGGGATGCCGCTTTGTCAGAGGGTGGGAATTCGGACCCCGAAAGGGACGAAGATGCACACGTGTGACGGCGTCTCGTATGCCTCGAGGCTCTTCAAGGACAGGCTAATACCTACGATGTGAGATGCTCTGCAGAGTCGTGCGTGGCAATTTGTTGTTATCCTCGGAGATGTCTTAGAGTTGCAATCGATACAAAATGCTGCCAGCCGGGATTAGGACCTGTGCCAGATGTATTGACCATGATAGTGAGACGGAGTTAGCTCCGCTATCCTTGGAAGAGGCAGCAAATGAATGAGCTTGATGAACAATAACGGACACGCAGATAGAGTTCTTGTACAATTGAAACGGATGGAAATGAAATTGAAATGCTCTTCAAACGTCGAGTCAGAAGTTTACTGGCGCTTTGTGGTCGAGCATATCAGCCCAATGTCTCCCCACTTGATAGATCGGAAGACCAACATATGGACCCCTTTACATTTCTGGATATTGTTCCAAAGTCAAGGGCCGGGGTCACTATTAGACTACTCGGTTTCTCACCCCTAGATGCCTTGTAATGCAATCTGTACTCACTTTGAAGCAGTCATTACCTTCGGTGCGATGCATCGGCGCACCCCAAAGTAGCCGGAACGGGTTTGCGCCGTACTCGGCCACGCCACAAGAGGTTACCATCACAGAGATCAATTACATCTATTAAAGAGAAAGTATAAGAATCCTTTCGATGCGCAGGTGGAGGGGACGGGCCAGATCCCTTGATTTCCAATTTTCGGCTGATCGTGGCCGCACATTCTAGGCTGACATCAATGTTGTTACCATTTGTGACCTCATGCGTGAGCAAAGATCGAATAAGTTCAAGAACCATACTTGTCACCGACGCACTGTATTGTCTTCCTTGAATGTCGAGAATGATAAGACTCAGCACAATCTTGCTGTTATGTTGTGACCCAATGTTGTAATTTATACGATTTCTCGCGTGTCCTGCAAAACTGCCAGGGGTAAGGAGAATTTACTACTGAACCCTCTTGCTTTCTTCATTGCAGCCCTCACGCCACTAATTTTGTCCCATTCGCAGGAGTGTCCGTTCTCCAAGCTCTTGCGCAGTAGCCTTAGGGGCGACGAGCTAGGTAATTACGCATTTCCCAGGCTGAGCCCTTGGTCCGAGAGCGCTAATGAAGAGTCCAATGAGGAGGAAATGAGGGGTTTCTTGCCCAAGTATGGCTCGTCTGGCTGGTGCCATCTCTTTGCCTTGAAATTCTCGAAAGACAAGAAGAGGTTCTGGAGAAGATCAGGCGACTTCACAGTACGAGAACATGTGATGGGGTGATAATGAATTCGTTGTGCCGCATTGGAGCAGCTCTACTGACCTGGTAGCATCCGCATCTTGAGGAATCCAATCAGCGCTTAGCTCAACATGGCGAGAGGGATCAGCTGCCTGGAGAGGCAATGGCGCGTTCAAGATAGCACAAGAGAGAGCTTCCAATATCCGAGTTCCTGAGATGGTGAGGCGCGAGAGCAATGGCGAGGGTACGGAAACAATACAGGTCATGGTCGGCCGACTTCATACTGTGGGTTCCTCAGCTTTAGGGTTGGATGACTCTTCATCTCCCAGATCCAGAACAGGACTTCTGTTTTATGCCGGGGTTACATTCGAAGTATTCACTAGTGAAACAGTAATGAATGAAATAGAGCTTGCCCCCGTCTAGGGAATCATCAGCCGATGAGGCTTCTCTCCATCCAGTCTGACCTCCAGCTTGTCCTCGTCCAGGTCGTGCGACGCGATGGCCACAGTCTCAGCCGTTACCTCCCTTGAAATGCGAATTTAGGCTCCGAAAACGTCTCCATCCCGAAAAAGTCCCCAAAGATACTGAATAAGTATCTAAATGGTTGCATCCGCCCCCCAGAAAGCCCAGGAAGTCCCCGGACAAAGTCCCAGGCATTTGATCAAAGGAATCTGCCTGAGTATGCGGAACGGTGTTTCGCTGCGACCCTACTCTTGCGCCACCATGTCATGCGTGCTTCGTCCGGAAATGCTTCATTGAGTTCAATCCGCCCACTGGCCTCAACGAAATCAACTCTGTCTCACGCCGCCGCTACATTCATCTTGAGCCCTCTCAACATCGTTCCCAGGTCTTCTGTTTTGAATGAGTGGAAAAGAAGTAATCAGCAGGAACTGACTGAGATGTTTCAAAAGCCTCGGCACATTCACTCGCAGTGCGATGTTTCCATGCCTGTGCTCGACTGACTCTGTTCACTTGTTCAACGCTAGCATCTGCGGAATGATTGCATTCTTGTTACTGAGCTCGATCCAGTCGAACGCATAATCGTTAAAGGCCCGTTTGGTTAGATCTTTCAACGTCTACTGCACCTTTGAGTTCACCTCAACAGCGACCGCCTACAGATATTTGCCATTTCTACCCCGAAGAAGACCGACAATGCCGGGCACGTCAGATGTTCTTACAAAAGTGCCTATACTGTTGATGGGCCCATTGCCGTCGTTCCATGAGCCAGCAGTGCTGGCCACTGGACTTGGATACCGCAAAGGACCGCCATCGAAGGCTTGACTGTTGGTGAACATGACCTGAGTCTTGCTGCCCACAAGGTAGCTGAGCTTGATATTTGCAAGGCTCTGAAAGTCAAAGTGGTCTTTGCCTGCATCATTTGGTCTGTAGAAGAAATTGTCGCTTGGAATAGCCTGGCCGATGAGCCTGCAGGCCTCCTGAGCCTTGCCATCGAAGAAATCGGCGTACGACAGATTGAAGATCAAAAGCTCTTTGACGAATTGGTGTTGATTGAGATAGTCCTTGATCTGGGCCAGGATCTCGTCCAAATCAGGCCGAAGGAGACCATGCTGAAAGGAGAAATGACTGTCAGTGTCCCAGTAGATGGGCGAGTCCAAGAATCAAAGTCCCCCGTGAAGCTGCTGAAAGATGTCTAGATCCACAGCTTGCGAGATACCCGATACCACCACTTTGAAGACGAGATCCTACACCTGGCCGATATGAAGTGAGCTGTTCGGAATGAACGGGAAATTGATGAGCCATGCGGTGTCACCATTGGGCACCTCAATAGGTCTCAATGCCCAGAAAAGTCCGATTTCATCGTACTGGATGCCGGCTGACTTGTCTCCAGCTCTGTTCTCCCAGTCTGCTTCCTTGTAAGGCAGGCTTGGGAGAGTGCCTCAGTGCCACTATCGTGTGAGCCGGGGAGACGAGTCTCTTGAAGTCTCTTACCCTGTATAGCGTCATCCTCATCCAAGTACTAGTGTGGACCAAAATGCCGGTACTAGGTGGGACTGGCTCATGTGCGTCCAGCGTTTTCTTTGGGCTGAGATCTGTCTTTGGCATCTTCTGCGAGGGGAGCTCGTTTCGTCCATTGATTTTCGAAGTATTGTTGAAATCGTCGTTGATGAAGGATATCAAGGTCTTGATATCCAAGATTAACAACAAGAAGGAATCGATGGGAGATCAGAGTAGTTTCGCAACCACCCAGAACTGAGCTGGAGCAGTAAAGTCGTCCAAAGACACTCGGAACCGTTCAGTCTATATGCTCAAAGGTGCAAGGCTCACGGTCAACCCCAGCATGATTGAGAACCCAGTGATGGAAAAGTTGAGACCATTCTTGCTACCGCCAGGAACATCAGCAGTGGCCGAAACAGCCGTAGTGTTGTTCAGCTTGAGAATGAGTTTGACATCGTAGACGTCCTGCGGGATTGGAGTTATGCTGGTGTAGGAGCAGTCCGCCGGATTCATATTGATGTTCTTGAGAGCGAAAATGCAACCTCTGTCAACAGCACTGAATGGCACCCTGTTGAGATAGTTGATGATTGCGGGCAAATCCGCGCCGAAGAAGTTGTTGACAAGTAGAGAAATGAGACCTGAACCCACGAAGAAATCCAGATGGAAGTTACCAGACGAATCTGGAGATGCCATGCCAGCTACCGTATATTAATCGAACTGAGTCATCCTGTCGCTGGTGTCATTCCGTGCCCTGCCAAGCTTGACATGGATCTTATGGTTGTGATTGAATCCCAGGTCGAAGGAATACTGGTCGGGGAACCAGGATATGTAGACATTCTGATTTTTGGAGCTACCAGCGTTAACGGGACCTTTCTAGAAGTTGTAGCTCATGTCATGGGCGTTCTAGATGTCGACGTGGACGGATGCAAGGAAATAGTTCCACATTGTCATGACCGCCTCGGCCGTTGCTTACAGGGTAGGGGTTGCACCTGGGCCTGGTCCCATGACAGCTGCTACATCCTGTGTGACTGCTGCATGATGGGCTGTGGCGGTGGCTTCCTTGAGAGGAGGACTGCCAGACTGTGGTACGGCCACGCCAACCGAGAGCGTTGCAGTAAAATCAGACATGATTGGTAGGAGTATTTGGGATGACATAGATGATAGTACTCCTTCTGCTGCCGTCGCTGCAACCCAAGCATGCCAGCGATGCATACCTTTAGACCCATGCCCGCAGGACGTGGCATTGCGCATCCAGCTGCGCTCGTGTTGGTATGACATTCGCATGTCAAGCATCTAGACCATTTGATATTCTGTGTTCCTACAAGCAGCTATAGCGGATGCACTTCACCTTCAGATATTTGTAATGAACCAGTTGATGGTATGCCCAAAGGAACAAAGCGTCGTTGATCTCCTTAGCGACCAAGACATGGGAGTTTTGGTTCCCGCTAGGTATATCCAGTATGGGAATACCCCCAGTGGGTAGAAGCGGGAGGGTTGAATACTCCCGTGTCTCGGTTGTCAAGGAGATGCGTAGGATGAGAACATGTCAGTGAAGGGCGAGGATTGTAATGATGCTCAGCGTGAAGGCTTCGACCAGGATTCGGACAGCATAACGATGTGGCAAAGACTCTCGAGTCTTCTTACCTCAATTCTGACAAGTCAGGACGCTCAGTCATCCAGCCAGCGGTGTTCAGCTGCTGTCCAAAATTCAAGTCATACACTGCTCCGGGAGACAGCTATGCATGTGGCTATGGCTCAGACATTCGACCCAAGCTCTGTGAGTCAGATCCGAAGGGCTTCGGAGACACCTGTACAACAGAACGTTGCGTTTAGGTCATTGGTGGCTGCCCCTGTCGCTTTACAAAGGACAACAAGATTGCATCCTTTCAATACCTGGCATGCAATGGCAACGACTCTGGGTCAGTACGCGACTCGCAAGTCAACAGCCAGAACTTCGATCAGCCAGATCTGGGGTTCGTGAACATTGGAGGAGACAATCAATCCTTCTTTGCAGGAGTTATTATGTCCTGCGATTTTCGGTATGCGGCAGAAGCATGCAAGACTGCGGCGAGAGGATCATGAATGGTCTGGAAAAGAGCTACAACAGTGTTTTTGCGGCGACCAAAGCAAAGGTCCAGCCGTCTACCAAGGTTGTTGCCACGAGCTATGCTCATGTCAACTCCCACGAATGCACCTGGCCGCCGAATCTACCAACCGCTTCAGGGAAGCAGAGAATGAATCAGCTGGCGCGAACCATGGACGACAAACTGAAGACTTCTGCTCATAAGGCTGACTTCCTGTATGTTGATGTCCACACGGTGTTTGAGGGCAACCGCATCTGGGATCCGACCGGCCAGGAGAGCGTCAAATGGTGGTTCCAGCTCACTGTGAGATTTGGATGAGATACGGTAACGAATGTTCGCTTGCGCACCCACGAGAAGATGGACAGAGGGGCATGCTCACGGCGCTGTTCTCAGCACTGGGTTGCTAGTGCGAGGATTTACACCGGAGAATCTTATCAGGCAGTTCATGTCGACTAGATGCTAAGCAGCACCAGCTCAAGAAAAGCTCCTTCTCAATAGGTGACATTCTCTCCAGAGTACACCATCACTGGAAACATGCTAGTAGCATGTTAGTAGCAACCAGGTTCTGAAAGGCATGTACTTCGCTCCCGAGACATTTTTCGTGTGTCATGCGACGGGTAGCCCGTCAATGAAGTTGCATCAAAGCCCCTCGCGATCATCAGCTTTGTGGCACGGCTCAAGCTTGAAGAAAAGGGAGGGTTTCCTCTTTCGAAGGGCCACTGGTTTGCTCCGTCAGGACATTCGACGAAAAGTCCATTTCCCGCCCAAATTCCCGATTGCCACGTCTCGTGCCAAACGTGTACTTCGTCTCGCCAGACATGACTTATATTCATGAGCTGAAGATACTGTTGACTGTGTGTACGTCGAAGGCGTGGAGAATCGTCGTCTAGAAAGTTGATGTCTGAATCCCGTAAGATGTATGGGGAGCGGGCGGTGGTGGCCTGCCGGGAGTAGGAGCCATCACATTGCAGAAACGGCAAGGGAGTGATCGGTTTCGTTTGCGCCACGTCGGCTTTCATTGAAGGAGCATCCATCGCGGCGGAACAGCTGCTTGGGGGATAGGCTGACCGTGACTTGAATGGGTGGCGGGCAGGTCGAAGAGGATAGGGCAGTTGGCGTCATCTAGTCTTCGCATTCCGTTTCACGCATCCCAGAAGGATACTTGTTGCAATCTGTCTTGGAGATGCTATCGTGACGGGAATTGTTGCCACAGGGACACAGAAACACAACGCTGGGAGTCTCCTGCAGCGGCGAGGTGGTTGATGGGGATGACCTCAGACCGCAGTATCTTCCAGAGAGTTGAAGGAGAAAGCACAGGGCGAATCCTCGCAGAAGGCATCTCGGTCCGCGTTCTTTGCGTTGCATCTTCCGGGCGTTGTGGGTTCGGGGTTCTTAACTTCTGCGGTGCCGAGTTCACGGTACCGACCTTGTAGATGGCGTCGAGGGCGCCGCTCGTCTCGGCCTTGGGCTCAATGATGAGCTGGTCGAGATCAAGGTTGTTGCTGTCGAATAAGCCACCACGTTGAAGATTGCTTGCAGCGGTCGACTGATGCTCCAGTGGCCAAACTGCACAGAGTTGGGGAAAGGAGGCGCGGGACATCGTAGAGCCGGAAAACGACCGCCGCTGATGAGCATGGCCGTCGTCGTCGTTGATGTGTGTCCTGCCAAGGGACTTGCGTCCCGGCTTGACTACCCCGATAGGTTCATGTCATGGCTTGCTGTCGACTAGCAGTAGTATCGGGAGCGGCGCCATGTTGGCGGCGTTTCCGTTCCTGACATGGTTTTGGGGGCGTGGGTGGCGCATCACATCGGTACGAACACGCGCAAATGGAGCTGGGACCGTGGGGTTGCAGGTAAATTGAACTTGTTCGAGATGTAGTTGACGGGAATGGAGGCATATTATTCTCGGCCCAAGAACCGCATAGTATCATAAGAAAGACAAACAGTGCCCAGCCGAACACCTCGCTTACGTGGTGTCACGACCTGGTACAATACAAGCATTCGTCCACCGATTTGTTCCCACAGGTCCTGGCGCAAATCTCCAGGACTTTTACGTTTGCCGGTCGGGCTCGCACCAAGTGCTGGCGATCACAGTCTCTCGAGTCTTTGGCGGCTGTGTAAATACTGCCAGTTTGCTCTGCTGGTATTGGAAGGCGCTGGTTATATTGGGCTTGGGCTCATCTCTCGTTCAGGAGAAAGACGGTCTTCCTGAGGCGAGTCGAGGAATCTCCTGCCCGGGGCAGCCCAGACAGACTCGGGAACCTTTGTCGACTTTGGAGCCTCAACGTCGACTGGAGTGGGCTTTGAATAGATATCGTTATCGGGAGCTTGGTCTGGAGTAGCAGCAGGCTGGGTTGAGACTGGAGCTTGCGAAGGTTTCAAGGATTCCTCGTGTTGACGCAAGGCAGCAGAAGGCAACGCAATCAGACGACGGCGATGACGAGCGACCGGTGTTGCCTGTGCTGTTGCTGGGCCCAGAATAGCAGCCTCTTGGAAGCAGCCTGGTCCATCTGCCCTCCAGGTCTCTCCGCGAATTGTCCCTTGGCTAATGACTTGGTAGCAGGCTATCCCGCCGTATCCAGCAATCCCTACTCGGACTCGGGTCCAACAAGATTACCAATGGGAGCGTCGGGACGTGTAGCAATGCAGAGCTTCGGAAGTACAGGGCCTAGATGAGCGACGCAGATTCGAAATCGGGGCGGGGTGGAGGTCGTGGAGTCATCTGGGGGTGCCGTTAGTAAGAATGCCGTAGCGATGGAGGGGTGTGGAGAGAACAATTAGGAATTGACCAACCTGCAGGGCTTGTTCTCTGCGTCGGCTCGAGACAACAGACCTCGTGGCAGACGGAGGACGAGGAGAGACACTCGGTCGCCGTGGAGCAGCGGGGACGCCGGAGTCTTGTCCGTGTCGACGACAATGCGAACGAGACCCTCTCCCAGGATACGCTGGTGGGCCCAGCGGGCATCCAACGGCTACCGAAGAACAGAAGCTGGCGCCAGGAGTCAAGCATGGAGGGTTCGCATAGATCATTTGGGTGGAGGGGGGCAGAGTGATTGTCGTCGAGGTATGTCGCCCATTCGTGAGCTGCTCGAGGAGAGGACTGCCTTGGGGGCGCAGGAGAGCCGAAGAGTGACTTTGGGCAGGGGAGGTTGTGCTCCAGGATCGGATCTCGCATTGGTGGACTGCTTGAATACACGCAAGTATCTCTTGCCAATAGAATCGGACGAAAATCGGGTCGAACTTGGCGGCTTCAGGGTTTTGTCGACTTCGGATGAGTGTGTTGAGATCCAACTCGCCCATCTCCGTAAGCCGAAGCTAGTTTCAAGGTGGCGACGACACTGGACGTCTCGTCAGCGTGGAAGTCGGGGCGGCCGGGCAGCTGTGGCTTGGAAGGAGTCGGCCTGAAGCGACGTGGAAGCATACGCTTCAATGCGTTTCGGAAAGGTGTCTCCTGCGCGGAATCATGAGAGGCGTCGGGCGGCATTGTCGCTGTATTGATCTGCAGCCTTTGATGGCAGGGTACGCATTCTGCAGTGTTGATCTGCGAAAATTTGGCGGTTTGTGTGTTGTTCTGGGGATTACTCACTGGCGTGTCTCACCTGGTCAAGAATTCGCAGATCAACAAATCAACAAGCGGGGTACGTACCGTGCCCAGAAATTTTCAGACCAACAATCGAGACCAACAATCCAGACCAACACCCCTCAATGTTGCCCTGAAGCACAGGCCATGGATATTTAGTACCCACCTTAGGCACCAACTGCGAATCCAAACGCCAGAATCAGCGGTTGGTCGACTCCAGAGGGGTCGCAACCATCCACGCAAGATCCTCCAACGAGCCGCCCCATCCTTCAGGATGTAATTTTGCGTGCATCACTGACGATATATGGACAGAGGCCATCTTCGATATATGTCGACGAGTTCGCAATGATGCATTGGCCGTCTTCATTTACCGGCATATGCTTCGTTCAATTGTCACTGCTGCAGCGTCGCGCAAGGTGGTGCTTGGCTCTTTTCCGACCCCCACTCCATGACACCAGGCAGTCTGCGATGCGCCACTGAGTTTAGTTCGACATCAAGACCACCTTAGGTCGGCTCGGCCCGTCCCGCTGCATGTTCGTCCCATGTTTCCCCAGGGGAACTCTGACGGCGCAATCGTTCGGGTGCGTCAAGGTGTGGCGTCACCATTGAGTATCCCCACGTATGCATCTCCGCCACGTCCCCTCCTTTGGTGGCTACACGTTCACTTACTTGTCTGGGTCATCTGTCCGTGTGCGATTCGCTCAGGCGAGGTGCGTGGATGGTGGATTTTCGTGGAGAACGATGGTCCCTACGTGTCCAGCTGCATCGCTCGCTCTTGGTCTTGGAGGTGCGGTCGGGTGCGGTCGGCCAAAAACGGACTTGACATCGAGTTCCAACACGTGCGGTAAATTGGCTACTTGCAATCCTGTACCCTCACCCAGCGATGGATACACCACGGAGAGCTAGATTAGTAGTCGTGTCAGCGATGAGGGACAAATGCCCGGTGGTGCATGTGGTGGTCGAGGGATTGCCGCATGATTGAAGGCGTCAGGCCGATTTCCACTTGGGCAGTGGGCGAGACTTCCTATCTTGATCCCGTTCTCTTGCAAGAACGAGATCGGCTGGTGCTGCTGATAACTGTGGAATCGGCAGCACTTCCCTTGGCGGATCACAGTGGAGTTGACAGGTGTGCAGGCCGCCGTCCCAGGAAATTGGACTGCGCCTTCTTGGCTTGGAGGACCGGACGGCACTGAAAGCAGCAGGAGGTCACTGAGAGAATTGGCAGTTGGTCCACGTCCAGCCGACACACCCACACTTACCTGGCTGGCGAAGGCCTAGGACGGAAGTGACGTCACACATACCATTGTGGCTTGACCTTGATGTCGATTTGGTGGCTTGATGCTGATTTTTGGTGGCCTGGTGATAGTTTGATGGCCCGATGCCGACTTTACCGCAGCCACCCCTTTGAGCCACCAAAAGAATCAGCATCGAGCCCCTCGTGCGGACCTTTTGTACTGAGACCAAAAACGGCATCGATCCTCTGAACAAGTTTTGTACGGACCAATGGCAGTCCGATTGGCTGCAGGGCCACAGGCACTCCACCAGCGACGGCACGCAGACAGTGAAGGCTTCACTCTTGAGCCGGACCGTTGATCCCGGTGCAGCAAGAGGCATTCTAGCTTCATCCGCGCAACCAGCCCACCACTGCACACTTTAAACTTGGAGAGCCGGCCCGACCCGCAGCAGAAGCGTGTGCGCCGCAAGTTGATCAAGTCGACAAATCTAGGTGTTGGTGTGCATCAATCGAGACGTCCACTGCCCTGCCTTGGTGCACCGTTGCAGCTTCATTGCTCGCTCCGCGGGTCGGCAGGTTAGCGGGTGAAGGCATAAGCTTTCTCACTACAAGCCGTCACTTTTGATTTCTCCAAGCCGCGTTCTTCTTTTTTTTTTCCTCTTTTTTTCCTCCCGCTTTCTCGACGCATTCAAATTGTGGGCCGCCTTCGGACGTTTCGATTTTGGGTGCGTCCGAACACTCAGATGTTCGGACTCACGACGGGTCCGTCCATTCCTGCAGTCGCGCTGGTTGCGATGCAGAAAAATATCGCCTCAATCGCCGTTCAGACGCGATTTACTTGAATGATTAATGATCCTTTGTCGGCGGGTGTTCTCTCAATCGATTTTTGGCGGGGGTTGTGTCGTCGGTGTCACGTCTGTCGGTGTTGGCGGCGCGAAAGTGACGACGTGGCGTGGCCACAGCATCCAATACCTTCGAGGTGGTGGTGCACCGCGAGATACATAGTAGTGATCTATGCATTTATGCATAGTAGTAACTACACCAGGTAGTAGCTTACGCGATGTGGTAGCTCATCTTGGTGCGCTCCCAGCTACCACCTCCCAGCTACCACCTCCCGGCTACCACCTCCCGGCTACCACCTCCAGGCTACCACCTCCAGGCTACCACGCGAAGTGGTAGCTCAGCTTGGTGCGCTCCCAGCTACCACCTCCCAGCTACCACCTCCGCCTCAACTAGTCAGCAGCGCGGAGGACGACAGACATAGCAATTGAAGTCAAATTCTTTCAAAGAGAAAATTTCCAACAAAGATGCACTATCAAAACATCGCGTCATACCGACTTTTCGACTTTTCATCACTGTCATTCGCAAAACGGCGATCGAGGGCATAGGTGACCTCGTTCTCTAAGTGTCTCCATCTGTTAACATGCACCGAAGTCGCTCGTCCATCGCTCTCGACAGACACCCAACTCACACGGAACATCCAGATTCATAGATGCCACGTTGCGGACAGACAAAGTGGAAGGTACGTATCTCCCAAAACCTCCCACTGCCGTGGGAGCTTTTGAGCTTTTCCACGGCAGGCAGGTGCAAGGACATGCCACTGCCGATTTGAGCCCAAGATACGGCAATTGGCCACTGAAAGGCAATCGGCGCCTTCCCTCCACTGCCAGGCACCTTCTTGCCCGGGAAGTCCCTCGCCGCCAGGAAGCTCCCACCGTTGTGGGAGTTTTTGAGTTTTCCGATCAGGCACCTGCCCTCTTTTCCCCCGGAACCAAACCAATGGAAACCACCGCCTACAACCTCAACCCTTGTGTCGCTGATGAGATCGTCTCTTTAATCCCCGCTTCGGCGGTTTGCAACTTCATGTCGCCCCTGGTTCGGCCCGTTAAAGCATTCTGCCATTCTCCGTTGTGCTCGTCCCTTAGCTTCTGGTACTGCCGTGACCTTTCTCACGGTAACCGTTGACTTCTGGTGCAGGTGTGTCGGCCTTAGATACCTTGATGTCCTCCGGCCATCTGATGTCCAGGTACCTTCAAGGTCCGCATGAAATTTGTTCAGTGGCTACCTTACATGTCGAAGCCGCTGCGCCAAATCGGCATCGAGCCGCTAACCCACAGGAGCCCAAACAGCAACACCAACTGACGACTTGACTGCTAATGGGCTTCCTCCATCCCCAGGCACCTTTCACCTTACCCCAGCAAGCTCCCACCTTTGTGGGAGATTTCGAGTAATCATTTGTCGCGACTTTCCATGTCGTCGCCTTTCCTGGGGCCAAATAATGGAACCAGCCGCCCACAGCTTCAACCCTTGGAAGCATTTTGCCATTTTCCTCTGCGCTCGTTTCTCGGGGTTGGGCATTTCGGGAGCCACGCTTACGGGAGACGTCGAATTGACCCAGATAAGAGGATCTATACCGCGCGTGGAGCGTTGAGACAGGTCAGGCTACCTCGTGCGCATGTTCCCGAGAAGACTTGATGGCTGCTCTGGATCGGTGGCTCCAGTAGCGCAGCGTCTTGTTCGATCCACATCCGCAAGAACGGACACGACAGGCTTCGAGCACCCTTTCCCCTCCCAAACGAATGCCACTTTCTGGCTGCCCATTGCTGCTACCGAATGGCTTTTGGCGTTTCGATAACGAGCAAAGTCGGAACAGGGTGTTGGGATGGGCGAAGGCGGCGGATGCGAGTTCAGAGCACGTTCATGTGCATCGAGAAACTCGGAGGTTCGAGCCGCGACTGGCTTGCTATGATCACCAGGCGGCAAGAGAGACGACCTTTGAACTCGAAGTCGAAGCCTCAACCGCGAAGGCACCTTGTCTCGGCATTCAGAAGTGCATATCCACAAGCCATCACCAACGCCTCAGCGACGACCATGAATCGACCCTCGAATGTAAAGGTTGCCGGGATGACACAATCGAAAATCTCCGGAGTCGAAGACATCCCCATTCTTGTCGACGCTGTAGACAGCACAGTGCATTGAGCAACGTCCAGTCCTACCAAGTCCGCCACCAAAGTCTTCAGCTTACCCAACGGCGCTTGGCACGGGTGCAGCACCTCTATGGAGCGGACCTCCGACCCATCATCGCCATTCATGTCAACGACATGGAGTCTGGCGCTCGACAGGTTCGTCGACCCCTTAGGGAAAGGGAGGAATTACACCAAGTTATTTTGGGCAAACTTTTTCGGTGAAGAGCGTCGGCCCATGCTATCAGGGAATGAAACGGGTATCGAAGTTGGTCCAACGACCCCCATACTCCGAGTGGTCTTCAAAAGCAAGAGGAAACGGCCCCCCTCAAGTTTGAAGAGGGCCTACTGCAGGGTCACGAAGAATCATGTGGATCCCCATGTTGATTGCTCACGCGCCGACGCTGGCGCCACGATTGCAAGAAAGCAGCGACATGCATTGTAGGGTAACAACCACTGCAGAGATGGATGATAACAGTGACGACTGCAGAGACTATGAGATAGCCTTCAGATGAAATAGTCGTCATGGAGTGCAGAGAAGTTGGGTACAGATGGTGCGCCTGTTTGGTGGCGCGTTACGAACTCAAGATGGCTTTGGAAATCTCATGCCTTTAGTTTCCGGACGTTTTAAATCTGTTCCTTAAGTCACTTGCGATCGAGACAGGGGCAACATGTTGTCAATTTATCATTCGGATTCCTCCCGATGTAATCTAGACGATGAATCTTTGTGGGTTGACATCTGTCAAAGCCGACTTCCTGAAGAATATCACTGCAGAAACTCGTTTGGGCCAAATGGCCAATGCATACTTCAATTTAGCTCAGATTGGAAACGTTTGGCGTCGTAATCTTGCAGATACCGGTAAGAAAGGATGGCTGGTGTGTCTGGAGTGATCTGTAGGCGCTTGTCTCCAGGGCCATGGGTTCTGGGATATATGTCAACTGCCACTCGGATAACAAGGCATATGGGCCAAGCTGTGGCGTCTGGCCATTTGGATAGCATGTATTTATCAAGTGGGACGGAGGCCCAGTCAATACAATACGGTCTTGCCACGTTGACGGAAGATGGAGAAGCATCAATTAGTGTCGGATCCGAGGACCACATTAAGCCAATCGAATACAAGCGCAGGTAGACTCTGTACACGCGGTCAACAAGCCACAAAGGATAGATGGATGGCAAATGACCACTTCTGGATTGCGTCATGCTAGAGACATTTGCTTGTAGCCGATTAACAAAGAACCCATCAGGTGGACAGAGGTAGAATAATCCCTTTGCAGCAGAATTTACAAAGGATGTGCGTGAGAAATGCTGGCTGAGAGGTTGCATTGAAGGCTGCTGAAATCAAGCGATGACTGCGGAGCAGGAATCATGAGTTGTTTCGAGTGTTCAGGAGATCGCAATCGGGAGGGCGACCGGCTGCTCCGGCCTGCCCCATAATTCCCGTCCGATCGGCCCCACTCGACCCCGATATATAACCGTAAGCCACTTGAACCGTAAGCCCTACGACACATGCGAAAGTCCACGCCAAAGGACTAGTGGTATTATTAGCAAGGTCGTGTTGAATGGTCTCGCCATTTTCGGATTAGTGAGTGACCAGTTGCCGATTCTAGCGCTCAAATCGGTAGTCGGTGCCGGAGCGGCCGCTGTGACGCCGTGCCGCCGCGCCGTCCTGGCTGTGACTTCCGGTCGCGAGTAGTGTTGTTTCGCTGCAACTATTGCACCCATGGTACATCAATGGCTTTCGGGACCGTCTTAGCTCAAGCTTTGAGAGCAATTACACATGTTTCACCCGGTTCCCATGAGATTGACGCTGGTTTCTTTCGAATGGATTTCTATTGTCCCCATTGAAGTGCATACCGATCCTATCTCTCCATCACGTATCATCTATTTGCATTTATTGTCCTTATTTTGTGACCTGCCCACCTCGAACACTTCGAGTGCAGGGTGGAGCTTTTGTAGACATCTCCGAGATGCAACTTGGAACCAAAGGACATGATGCCTTCCCCGCGACACTGGAAGCGCATCGCCCAACCGTGGCGGGTCTTTAAGCCAACCACTAGCTAATTGAAACTAGGACGAAACAATACCATAACTAGCCTCAAGGCTGGCCGAGGCGGGAGATCTTCCAAGGACGGGGGCAATCACAGCGGCACCGAAACGAGACTACTACACGGCCTTTTCATTGTTCGCATATCCGGTGAGAGGAGTAAAGGCACCGCCAGTCCAATACCAATACTGCTTTCCTCGTTCAAAGTCTATTATCAGCACTCACAGCGCTTTTGTTGTTGTGGTTTTCCGAGAAATGAGCCACCAACACCACATTGATCAAGTCAAATACGTCGCGCAATCTTGGTTCGGGGCCCCAAAGGTGACTCAGTGTCGATGCAAGCCAGCCGAACCTGGTAATTACAGACATTCCCTCTAGTTTTCTTTAATTTGAGAACCATAGGATACATTAGGAACATCCCAAGAATTTGTTGACCATCGGACAGATGCATAGTCGGCCCAGCTGTTCTGCCAATTCCTGTCTATGCCTATGCCATTGATTGCTTCGGTGATATGAATGGGGCATTGGCAACATCAACTCTCGTCGTGGCTGAGCGTGGGATTCCGGGGGTTCGCCGTTCCATTGATAACTTCCCAGCATCCCGCGCAGTCTCTTGGACGTTACGTCGTTGATTTTGACATCACACACGACGCCACAACTTGCAGATCCATACCATGAGCGATACTTGATAGGTTTCTGGCCAATATCAGCAGCCCTCGACCTGCAACCCTTGATGTACGAATTGCGTCGGTCATTGGAGGTTGAAGTTTCTTCGCCTTGACATTAGTCGATGAAGGACAGCTGCAATCACGTGCAAAGCTGCAAGAATTAAAGCAAGGTCGAGAGACAGGTCTGCTGGAAGGATAGACCAAGAATACCAGTTGCCAAAAATAGCATCAGTACCTAGGGCTTTTGTTGATTCATCAGTCACAACCCTCAGACTCGCAATACACAGCCGCCATTTTGCATGGATGCCTTGGGTCAAACTCCAAGGTTTTCCTTTTCAACTACTGCAGTTATTGATGAGAGTGAAGTGAAGAAACTCGTTCTCTTGCCAAATCTCTATTGGAATCGTGGCGGTACTTAAGGGAGACACGCCCACCATTGACGAAACCCCACCATGATTGGACGACAACATCCTCCGCTCAGAGCCGAAGCGCGCACCAGCAAATCAAAAAGAGAAACGTTGGGTCAAAGTCATATAACCGGCCCCAGATGGAAGAACAAGAGTGGCTTCGGTATTGAACAGGTAATCTTTTGATGAAGTTCCAGCACTTAGCTAGGCCGCTCGATGGTCACGCTACCGGCGTAACACTTTCGTACTGGGTCCCTTCTCGTCAAAACACATTTAAAATTAAAAATCTAGCGAACCTATCAGTACAGAATATGACGATCCCTGGGGACGGTCTTGCGCAACCATAGCTTATTCACAAAAGGCAAGGCGGCTTTCGCATCATCTGCGAAATCTACGTAGTAAGTGTCTTGGAATTCCAGGACAGTAACACTGATACCTTGAGGACAGAACCAGGCATGTAGCCTTCTAATGATCTTGCTCCTTGCCTCTCTCACCTAAATATTCAGGAACAATGCAAGAGGGCAAAGCCACTTTGAAAATCCCCAAAACCTTCACGTCAAAATACCACTAAACTTTATATCTTGCCTTACTTCTATAGCTAAACGCAGTGTTTCTTGGACTCGGCCGCAACTGTCAACCTCCATGGGGACCAAGATCGTGTCGAGCACAGGGCCTCGAACACGGCGTTCTCGAGGTAATTCAGGTCAGCATTGGTACCCGTCGACCACCTTCGAGCACCCCCAGAGGTCGCAGAATGTCCCAGACGTAACGAGCCCCCCAAAAGCGTGCGATGTCTGTGTTCCATCCCAATGATAATCGCCCATATCCGCTACCTCTTCATTCAGTCATCATGGAATGCCTGGGGTCGGTGGATAGAGCTTCTGACGCCGCAAGTATCCGACTTTCAAGCAGCTGTGCCTTTCATACAGCTGTGAGGGTATATCCACAGCCACGGCGTCCGAGGCAGCCTGAAGGTCCGCCTCAAATAGTTTTCAGGAGTAAGGAGCCTCAAATGTATTACAAAAGGTTCATGGGAAACGAAGACAGCTTCCTACTTGCATCCACGAAACGAAGTACGCAAATGTCTTGGAGCCTTCTTCAAACAGTGGAAATGGACTAAGCTGGTTTGGCCTTTCGTGAGTTTAGCTTTGGGAAAACGTCACGGGCATCCGAACAGCCTGAGAGCTTGACACGGGGGGGCCGCGAGTCCCCTGACATGTTATGTCGTGAATCTTTCTTCCCTTCTAACTTTTTCTTCGCAGTTTGCCGCCTGGAGACGTACCTTGTTGACTGCCGTATGACTCTCACGGGGAAGTAATCAAGGGCCAGGATGGCCTGGGACAGAAACCTCTATGGCCACCTATGGGGGAGCGCGAATCGCCAGGGGGCAGGCATCTCCCTCTTCACACTACCACAACCCATTGTTATGTCGTGAATGGACCTATCGACGTCTCAACTGCGTCTCCAGTCGTGTCGTCAAGGATTCACTTGGGTTTAGAAAGTAAGCCGACTGGAGCTTGGACCGTCTCTTTTGTCGTGGGATGAAGTTAGATACATGATTACTCGTCCGAGCAGGAAATAAAGCTTGACGGGAACTTCGATCAGAGTTTGAGACTGATGTTTAAAGTTACAAAGGCTCTCAAGTGGAGAGATAACAGTCAACATTCAAGTCAACACTTTCAATGAACATAGGGATGCGGACACCGCTGATTCTCTAGGAACATCCGCGCAAGTTGGAGGCACCGGGCATAAGCCTGATTTGTAGGCAGATTAACCTAGAAGGAGACTCAACTGCGAGATTCGCGCACCACAAATCATAACCTGCGATGCTGGTGACATGGTGCCGAATGAATGGAAGGGCGCAAGTTTACGGCAGCTGAGGCCATTGACCGCTGTGCTCCGATTGAACAGGGCGGCGTGTCCGAAGTTCCACCACGGCACACACAATAATGTACTGGCTCTTGCGGTCCTTCAAATTATAATCATGAACCCGAGAGACGTCAATAGACCAACACCCCATTCGGAGAGAACGGGCAGACATCTGCAGGCCCAGCGCGTCGATGGAAGGCAAGGCATCTTGGAGTCTAGCGAAGCTGAGTTGTGTGGGGAAAAACACCGCAAGCATGCACATGAAAACACGGACAAAAGGTGGTCACAGGTCTGTTGTCCAGCATGAAAAGCCATTGCTCGGATGTAGCCCTCGCAAAATATTCTCCATACTTGACGTGATGCCGGGCCTGACACTCGTCAAATGGATGTCGCCAGAGGGAGCAAGGTTGACGCGGTGCGGACGGCCAGGATATGTCGGTTCGTTCGGTCAGTCGGAGATAGGCTAGCACCAGCGTAACTATCGAGGGAATCGAAAGGATTGTTGGGGTCGGCGACAGCAGCGCCAAATACTTGAGCCTGATCTGATGGTTCAGCTATTCTACAAGGCGTCAGACGAGAGTGCATGGGAGGCAGAGACGGCAATAAGTGGTGTTAGGTGTTTCTGCAGGCGTCAGCGTACTAACCTGACAAGTTTGAAACCTTTGGACTCGAATTGAGGAGCAACCGAACAATCGAACGGGTGGGCGTCAGCGTTGTTTGCGAGCACGGTCTGGCATGTCTGGTTATTGAGACGGGAATGCCGTCAGTGACTGCTGTGGCGGACGTGATTGGGGTGTGCGGGTTGGTACCATCCACTTGGGATGGTACGTATGATGGTACAGCTTCCGGATTGGCTGCAGCGCCACAGGCAGTTCGCATGCTGCAAGGGACCTTGACGTGAAGAAAGAGTCGAGAACCTACTTGGGCATGTGCCTGGCTTTATTGGGAAAGGTAGGAGAGATTAGCTCACGCTTATCTCGATAACCACGTGGCTGCCAAGGAGATGCGGTCTTGTACCTGCACAAAATGCACAGAACTTGCACCTGTGCACAGTTTCCGGTACTTGTACAGGTCGTCCACACTGCACAAGTATACAAAAACTAGCACATGTACAACTCCTGCCCATGTCTGCTTTCTGACCGTCTTCGACCGAATCAACCGCGATTTCTTCGACGCAATCAATGCAATGCTGGTTCACGAGCTGATGGGCTCTTCCTCTAGCTCAAACATCAATGCTGGCCGAATGGACTGCAACAACACGCCGCGATGCATCTCTTGGCGCCGCAATTGTTCTTCCTCGAGGTCAAATTGAGCGACATGAGCACCTGAGGTAGGCACCTTGCGCATTCCGCCCTCCCTGGCAGACACTTCAGATTCCCCTGTCGCTTGCTGTTAGAATTGCTGATCTGACGCAGATGATCGCTGATGTTGCCGCCTGCCTTCTCGACCCACGAACTCCAGCGACGATCCAGCCTCCGCAAAAAGTCGATCCGTTGCCAACCGCAATGCCGAAAAGAACAAGCCGGGTATTAGTGGATCTTTTCTCACGACATGTCCTGCTCCAAATCGACTGAGCTACTCCCCGTCAACGAGCTCCAATTCCAGATCGTCTCGCAGCTCATGCCCACCGAACCGTCCACAGTACACACCGCAATACACGCAGCCGTGGGACTGCTCGCGACGATCCCACCTACAAAACCCCAGGGGGCTGTCTTTGACCCCGAACAAGGATAGAGAGCCTGCCCACAGGTTCTTCCGTGATCTTCGCCCCTGCTAAACGCAATCACCCAGAACCAGCTTATTGACGTCTGTCAACTTCACAACATAGTCAAGGGAGGTCAAATCGCCCGGAGGGTCGGGCCGAACCCGTGGACAACAAGGCAAACGTTACCCACAGAAGCTGCTCCGATTGGGGTTGTTGAGGCGACAATTGCACCACTGACTGGACACAACGCTTTTGACCGGAATTTGGAAACCGCCATCTTCGCTTGCCAACAATACCCCTTGCAGGCCGGTGGCCGCTACCCCCAAAGATGTCTGTCCGATCATCCGATAGTGCTGCCGCTAGATGGGATCAGCTATCAACACGCGGAGAAGCACCAGACCATCGTTGTAGAGCTGGAGAGTAGGATCAGTAGAATACCAAGGGCGTAGGGACGAGAAGCAAACAGATAGCTTTCAGGCGGTTGAGATTTTCGGTCTGTTCATAGAATCACAGGTAAAGAGCTGTTCTTTATCTGTGATTCTCTGCCAGTCTCGCCAGCTAGTCGAGAGCTTGGCCGTGGGAGTCAGTCATTCGCGATGCTAGCCTCTCTATGCTAGGTTGGTACACTGTTGGACCTGCCTCTCGTTGCCGAAGGCCAGGAATCTCAGAGACGTGCCATTTGATTCAGCGTGCTGTCGGGGAACCTTCACATGGGGCAGTCAAGACGACGGGCCCGCTTTGTTTGTATTGACAATTTGCAGGGAGTCTGTTACGCTTGGATGGCTTGGAGTTGTCCAACATCTCTTGGTGTCACCTCTCAAGAACAGAAGCCCCCAGTCCACTTGCCTGTTTCCACCCGAACATGAAGTCTCCTTTGCGGAAGGCTATAGGTCCAGTCTAAACACAGGTGCGAACGTTGTTCAAGACGTGCTGTGTTGTCGCGACCGATTCTAGCTGAAATGATACCCAAGACTTCAGTCCAGGATGTATCCAGCCTAACCACAAGAAATTTCTAATACAGAATGCATGCTACGCCGAAGTGGCATGGCCCTGTGAATAAGAATGATGATGGCATGCGGCCTCAGCGACTGGGTGTGCGGTGCCGCAAATGGGACCAGAAATCCACGAACGAATACGTCAACGCCAAAGACCACCCTTCGCGGCTACCTCTCTTGAAATCTCCATTGACATTGCATTGGAGGAGAAGCTTCGCCATTCGAGTCGCTATTCTAAAAGGACAAGAAGGGGAAGAGGCGCATTTCCAGATACGGGAAATGATGTCCAACTGAGAAGACGATATATTTCCCAGACAGAATTCAGAGTTACGGCTCTTAATGCTGGTCAAGACCATTTCATAATCGTCTCAGAATATGCTGAAATGCATGATGTACTGAGAACGCTAGGAGCAGCGAGGCAGCACATCAAGACTATAAGGGCAGCGTTCAGGGCTTCGGCGCGGCACAAGCACTTTTAGGAGAGTGCGTCTGCTTGGTCCTAGTTATTAATCTGTGTTGGCGCATTACTCTGCAGACTGGGAGGTGTAGCTTCTCTTGGTCTCGACCATGAAGAGTGATCTGAGAGATGGTTTTGAGGTTGCATTTGAAGAAGGCGGTTGGAATACTTTGCGAAGACTCTGTCATAGCCACGAAACTGAGACGATATCTTGTGGTTGAATGGCATGCTAGGGAGTGAAATCCAGATTAGCATGAAATGCAGGACCCAAGAGAGGTCATGGCCAATGCGTGGGCTCATCTATGAGGGAAATTCCAATCATTCCGGATGGCCTGAAGTTGTTTACATCTCTATGCAATATGAACTGTCTCGGCATTAGGACTCGTATATACGAAAAGGGTGCCATCAGGCTCCATAAATTTCGAGCCACTTTCCACGGGCCAGAACGTTAGAAATGGCAATATATCTTGACTTGAATACATGTGGCTCTCGCATGCTATATCAGTGCCCAACAGGGGCAACTAAAACAAAAGGAAGCGGTTATGTTGAAAGCGAAAAGACGACTTTCAGTCCTGTAGTGGCCTGTGTTGCGAACTTGAAAGACAGCCGGCACCAGAGAGAACCCATCGCCATTGTATTTCCATCCCACTAGACCATTAGCTGGCCGCGGAATTTTGCGTAAAGCCGCCGAGGGGAAATGAGAATAGTGTTCCGGTCTATCCTCGCACTCACATCATGTTTTCGGAAAGAACAAGCCCTTATTGGAATACGCTACCTCTTCGGTTTCAAGCTGAAGACAATCAAATATCCCCAAACGCAAAGTTGAACTCCTTCATTCTAGCCACAGGAGCGCCAAGCCGCGAAACATGACTCAGTGAAGATCCCCAGCTCCAGGTTTAACGCCGGTGGCGGCAGACTTTGTCGGGGATGATGGTAAATGCTGTCACCCACCTCAAGCATACGCACCGACGTCACTCGTCATGGGCATGAGGCAAGCAATGGTCAGGACAAGCTAACAGAGTCCTCGAAGAGTGTTATCACTGACGTGTCTGTTTCGTCCGAAACAAATGCGATTCAACCAAGAAATGAAGAACCCTGTGCCCCAAATCATTTCGCTGCCCAAGGCCCGAAGTGCCTAACCCAAGCTCCATAGGAGACCGACAATAGACTAACAACAAGAACGTCGTTATCATCATGAAAGAGATATAGGAATTGTTTCAAGACGCTGCTGAATGATTTTGGTGGCTTCTTATGCATCAGCATCACACTTATCAATTGTGGTGATAAAGCTACCTTTCTCAATGCGGAATCCGGCGGATTTTAACGCGTTGGGCGCCAAAACCGACGATAACAGTGTTTGAAGCATTCGTCTATGCCGTTCCAACAGGCGAAAAAACAAGATCAGTCAACAATTAGCAGAGAGGAAATGTCCCTAGGAACAAACCCAAGAGTATCTGGGACAGCAGAAAACGCCCAACGGCATCTTTCCAGAGGAATCAACAACACTAAAAAGCAGCGCAGCACCCCATTCAATCCCATTCAATCAATTCAACTAATCAGCTAATCAAAAGAGGGCTTTTTTCGCAGTTAATTAGCCAAAACGACGATGCCCTCGTTTTAGATATTTTAATTAATCTAAAGTTAGCTAGAAGAAGGAAAATCTAGTCTCTAGACTAATTAGAATTTTTAAAAGATTTTTAAAAAAATAAAAATATATTACTAACTATACTTAAAGAAATTCACTATTAGTAATATAAAGACCTATAGTAGGATTTAAACTTATAACTCTATACTTTATTAAATAAAGTTAGGAATTATACTACTTAACTATATAAGTATTAATAGATATTAGTAAGGTAATTTTTATCTAATAAGTACCTTATAACGCCTATTTTTTTAATATATACTACTATAAGGCTAAAACACACTTTTAGCTATTAAGCCTAATTAATACATTTTTAGCCCCCTTATTAGGGCTTAAAAAAAGCCTGTTTTTAACCTCTTCGCTAGCCTTTAAAAATAACCCTTTTTTGATATCACTAGTAATACTACTGCTACTACTACTACTACTGCTACGCCTACCTCTATACTTTAAAGCCCTACCTATATACACCTCTTAGCATCTTTTTTAACCTCTAGCCTACTATTATAATACCTATACTAGCCTGTAATTAACACCTTAATCACTTTATTAGCTATAACTTATTAACTCTTCGTGGGATTGCTACTTAGATCTACGCCTTATTAACTACTAGTAATATATTAACTATTAACCTTACTACTTATAGTAGTCTTAAAGCCTTACCTTATACTATATAGAAGGGTTACTACTTTATTAACGTTAAGTATATCTTAAGGAAGGGTAGCTAAGGCTATACCTCTTAGATTAAGAATAAGGGCCTCTTTATTTATAAGATCTTTTGAAGTAGTACTTAAGGTATACTACTTCTTTGCTCTATTTTTAACTATACTAATAATATATTTAGGTGATACTTATTAGGTTTACTAATACTATAATAAAGCTAGGTATCTTAATATACCTCAGAAGGCCTCTACTATATCTAGTATTAAGGTATACCTTAAGACTATCTACTATATCTTCTAAGATTAATCTTACGTTAAGAGTATATCTAGTGATAATTCTAATACTAATAGGCCTCTCCTTAAGTATTAATACTTTATTCCTATTACTATACCTTAGGATAAAGTCTTATAGATTAAAGAGCTAGCCCTTAGGTTTATTATTAATACTAGTAACCCCTTCTTAACGTTTAGTAATTAATATATATAGTATATACTTAGCCTCTTTAATTATAACGTTTTCAACTAAGTATATTAGTTAAAGTTAAGTTAGAGGGACCTACTTAACTAACTCTACGCCTCTAAGAAGGTATAGATCTAAGAGGAGATATAGAAAGCACTTACTAGGGTTTATATATTATTTAATCTATAGACCTCGCCTAATTAATATATAATTATTACTATCTTCAGCTACTTTATTAATAAGGTAGGTAAGTAGACGTAGTACCTCTTAGCTCTTTACTACTAGCTTAGTGCTTACTCTAGCGAAAATATTACTGTTACTATTTATACTATTCTTAGTAACTAGGGCTTACTTAATAAGGTTAGCATAGCTATCTCTAATAACGCTATAAATAATAACTCTTACCTTAAGGCTCTCTTCCCTTCTCTTTTACCTATATATATAGAAATTAATACTAAATAATACTAAATTTAATACTATAGCTATATCCTCAACTTTATTAGTTATACTATTATTTATAGTATTAACGATAAAGTATTTAAAGAGGAGTCTAACTTCCTTTTTAGTCCTAATAGAACTTAAGAAGACCTAACCTATTAGAGGTAGAAAGGCCCTATTAGCAAGCTTTAGAATATTATTAAGTATATTAAATTATCACTATAATAATCTAAAAGCTTCTTATCTATTAGTAATAAAGCTAATAATAATAATAAAACCTTTACCTTATAGGAGAAGTTATTATAAGAGCTAAACTTAATACTAAATAACGCTACTTAATAAAACTTAATATATATAATAGTTAAGTATACCTTACTTAAATATAGCTAGATTAATAGTTATATACTTTATACCTAAGGCTTTAAGTATATTATAGATTATATCTCTAGTAAAGATACTCTTACTAATAAGGACTAGTAGATCTTCATAGAGTTAAATAATATATTTAAGCTACTCTATAAATAGACTAAGAGATATAAGGGCTAGGGTAAAGGTAATAAGTATAGTTAACTTTAAGAGGTTTTAGTAGGTATAAAGTACCTCTTAGATTAATTTAAGGACTAGCGTAAGCTCTATAATACCCTTACTAATGAGGAAATTAACCTTATAGCTACTTAACTTACCTAAAGTTAGTTATAATAACTATCTTAACCTATAAGAGTATTATAATACTCTTTAAGAGCCTTAGTAGTAGCTTTATAAGCCCTATTAATTAATAGTATCCTAACTCATACTCAGTCTAATTATATACCTTTATAACGCCCCTAGTATAATATTTTTAACTCTTATAGCTACTTATACTTATTAATTATTAATAGCTAGTAAGTACTTAATAAATACTACACTAAGCTTGTAGAGTCTCCCCTCTATACTACTATAGTAATTTTATATCTTAATTAAGGCTTATAATAGCTTAAAAAACGCTAGAATATATTAGAGACTTATAGATAGCTTTATAATACCTAAAAAAGACTTTAAGAGTACTAAGAATAATAGTATGCTAAGGGATCTAACCTTATTAATTATTAACCTTATTTAGAGCCTTAGTAAGCTGCTTTTTTATTACTTATTATTACCTTAAGGGCTGAGGACTCTAAATATTATTAATAATTAAATAGTAAGGCTTATAATACTACTATTAATAAAACTAATAAACTAAAGTGATACTTCAGCCTCTTAATTATTAAGCTTATTAATAACCCTATTTAGTAGTAGATTTTATATTAATAGACCTTCCTAATACTTAGTAAACTTACCCTTAATATCTTTGCTATCCTAGTAATAGTAATAGATTATAAGAGGGTATTTAGCTTTACTAAGTTAGTTCTAATATTATAGAGGTTATTAATAAAGCTTTTATAGCTTGAGAAGACCTAATACCTCTAGAACTAGATTTAAAGTAGTAGTATTACTATTAGTAGCTACTACTTTAAGTAGAGAGGTTAATAGAGGGCTATATAACCTTAGATTATTATATAATATAAGTTTAGACCTTCTAAGAATATTATGAGAGCTTTACTAACTTCTTATTTAGGTAATTTAAATTAAATTAAATTAAATTAGTTAAAATAATTAAAAGTATTACAAAAAGTTATTTAATTAGCTAATCTTAAGCCTCAGTTTTAACTTGATTAATTAGTATGCTGTGCTGCTAAAAAGTAGACTGTTAGCTTTTAAAGAGTGCTTTGGGATAATCTGATATAGAAATTTGATGCGAGAGTTGGAGCAATTGCTGCAGAACATGATGAGCGCTTGATTCTTCCAACTTGCGATCGCGAGATTCTTAACGTGGAGTTAGGGTGGCGCACATGCACGTGAAGTTGCAAAGGGTGTTCTGGGGTCTTCTGCTGACAATGAGGTGGGTAAGATTACGGGTGAGGGAATTCGATGGCCATCAAGGCATGTAGGGTATTTGCAGCGGTGCCTATATCGATGTTGTTGCAACCTGGATGGGGATGGGGAGGCTGAGGCCTGTTCGGCTCTTAAATGGAGAGGGAACACTCAAAACCCCCACGAGGTACATAGCAGTATCTTATTGAAGTGGCAGGCGGTGCTTAACACGATATAAGTCCTCCAAATATTGCTAAAGAGTCCCTGAAGTGTTGATGCCAATGGGTCACTAACACCAACCCTAATGATGTCTTAGGTTTTCTCAAAGAACATGATTCAAACGCACTATTATCGCAGTACAGTGCAATGAAAAGAAGCGTTTGGACCAGGATGTGGTGCACTGATAATGTCATGAGACAAGTTCTTAGGACAAGCTCATTAAGCAAGTTCAACGAGACTGATCTTGACAGAAAGGGACTTGAGAATTGGAGGCTTAGAGATGCAGAAAACATGATCAGATTAGCAGTCAATCCCCAGAGATAGTCTCTGTTCTGTATCCAACGAGATCCAAATATGCTGCTGGTGGTCGTGACTATCCTAGAACTCTCAGTCTCAACAGTTGACGGTGACGAACGCATTCAGAAGCAATTGCGGTGTGGTCCAACTCGCCTGCTGCTTTTAGAAGTCGTACCCTTCGCGGCAATAGTGGAGTAGAGAAGGTCAACGTTGAGAGACAGGCCTGAGGCTTCTGGACCAACTGTTGGGGTGATAACTACCTGTAGGACAAGAAGTAGGGAAGGCGTGGCGTTGTCCCTGAAGTCTGGAAGAGATTTGAATCATAACGCCATCGTAGCAGCATTTGGGGCGCACCCCGAATAGCTGCGTCCGAACACCTGGGCCCGAACACCTGCGTCTGAACAAATGGCAAAAGCGGGAGAATATGCCGACCGGATGTTATCATGGCCCACGCTTGTGGCACAGTGACTTGTGATTGATTGTTCCAACAACTGTTTCTCGTGGAGAAACACACTCAACAAAGCGAAGATATTCATAATTTCTACCCGACCATTACGCTGGACCGAACTTCCGCCGCCGTTGCTCCCAAGAAGAATTCTGTCGTCGGCAGCCAGCTCTGAATGACTCGGTACTGTGTCCAAGCCGCCATCAGCGCGCGTAAGTTTGCTTCGCTGTCATCTCTACTTCCCCCGAACTAAAATTGTCTGGCAGGCTGTGACTCAACTTTGCTCGATTCGTGTCATCCTTTCACTGGCATAGCTTGCCATGCTGCCTGGCCAGTCTGACCCTCAAGAAAGCAGCTCAAAGTAGAGCTGAAGCCGAGGTCGAACGTCAAGTTCAATCTCATGCTTTACACTGAATAGGATACAGGCATCTCAATCCACGCCGTGGTCGCGGACACCCATCTGAGTCGGCAAGTTTGTCGTTACGCTGTTCCTGATCCCACCACAACGACGCTCCATATGCACCCATGTGCTTTGGTTCAGCGTGTCGGAGGCGCTCGTCCTAAAACAGGAAGTACTGATGGATATATTCTTCGCCTTCATGGGAAACTTGCGAGGCATTCAAAATTGGTGTTCATCGTGGCGAAGATGCAATACACAGACCAATGGCCATCTGGCTTTTGTCTGACACCATCTCATGAACCGGGGTCACCAGCGCGATGCGATGGAAAAGCATGTCAGTCATCTCTTATACATGTACCTTTGAGCTCAGGAGCGAAGAGACACATTTACAGATGGCTTTCATGGAGTTCGTCGCTTGCAGGACTTTCCCGTCCGTATCTCAGGAACCCGGAAGCGTCAAGGAGACTGAAGCAGTCTCAGCCTACTTCTTCCATTCTAACCCTTTTGCAACCCCTGTACGCCGCTTTGGCCGCCAGGATGGCCTTCCCATGTGTCACGCTTTTGTCCTTGCCGGCTGCCGCAGTAACACCAAATTGGACAACGCGAAGACCTCAGACGGCGCCGATGACTTGACGGATTGCGATGAGTGCTTCCCGTCAGGGGCATGTGTGGTCTTAGGCCTAGCGGAAGGTCATGACTTTTTATTCGTCCTCCATAGAAGGATACATAGGCTACCAGAATATGTCTGACACACAACCCTAAGTCGCCATAAAGTTCCAGAGAAGCAGCGCTCGTCATGTGAGACGGCAGAGATGCCAGCAGGGGAGTTGCGCTCCGAGCAGTGAAGAATGTTATAGATCTCTACACGAGCTGCTGAAACGCCTGATGGTTTACCTTGGGTATGGTGCATGCGCGTTTGTTTCTTGTGGACTTGATGATGGCGTTGTAGTCCACATACGGAAGAGTGTCCACAATCATTACAATCCCGGCTTGGCGTGATTTGATGCACTTATACACAGCGCTCTGGGCCACCTGGTTCAGTAAGGAAACAGAACGGTCGGGTAGTGGAAACCATTGAGCGACGTAGTCCCAACGAAGCAAATCGAGGCCATCGACAACTCGATCCGCTACGAAGCGGTTGTAGCTACGGTACCCAGTGATCTGAGGTAGCCCAGACCACTGGAGACGGCTTCCACTACAGTAATGGATCATCCTCAGTTTGCATAACGGCATTACTACCAGACTTATGCTGACGTTTGCTTTCACTTGGCAATTACTATGTTGTCTCCCTCGCGGCGATCGGCGAAGTAAACGCCGTTGCTGATCAGCATATCTCAACTGAAGGGGGAAAATGGAAATAGAGGAAGAGAATGATTTGATCATGACACCAATGGAATGACTCTTTCCTGAGGAGCTCCCTATCTTCAAGTCCAACCGAAGCGCAACGCCACCAAGAAGGCTGAGGGAGCAGAACCTTGGTACCGGCCTCCTCTACGACTTTGGAACGTCTGCTATTGATTGGGGAGGCAACCTGGGCAGTGCTATGAAATGCACAGATGTGTCACGCCAGCCGTTCAGGAGGACGTGGCTGGGGTTCTAGAACATAATTCACTCATCCCACCCGTAATCGATTGCTGAAGTATTCTTCCTTCTTACATCTCAAAGAATAGGATCGACGGGGAACAGTTGCCCCTCAATATGAGGACGAAGGAAAGTTTTAACCAAACTATCTGACGTGGGGATGAGCTTTATTGATGCAGGGCTAAAGGTTAGGTCATATCGAGTTTTAGAGATGCAATCCGCGGCTTGCTGCTTGCGTCTGAGTGGTAGGATCTATGCGGGAGCTTTTAGACAAGGGAACGGGAGGCTTTTGAGAGATTGTGAAGGATTCACAAGAGGCGTTTGCAAGAGTGGAAACTTTCATAAGAGTGAGAGTTTTCATATAAGTGGAAGTTTTCATACGAGTGGGATTATTAAGTGATAACCTTTTAATTTTTGAGCGAGAGAGGCTTTTCAGTGAGTAACAGAGTGAGAATTTCCAGTGAGTGAGTAAGTGAGTGAGTGAGTGAATAAATAAGTGAGAGGCCAAAAGCTTATATGAGAGTGGTAGCTCTTACAGACGATTATCTAAAGACTGGAATCTTAGTTATCCCGAGAAAGCCGCTGCAAACTTTTGTTAGCAGACAAAATCTCAACCCACATCTCTATTTTCACACTGGAAAATAACTCTTATACGTGACTGGCGCCTTTAAATGAGAACGACCGCATGATTTTTGGCAACAAGGACAGTATGTAACCTTGACGGAAGACCACGACATCCCCAAATACTGTGACTATGAGCATTCTAAACCAACCGAAGCTGCAAGCAACGTACAGGAGATGGTAGAGGGCTACTGAGGATAGATGCCTTCCCAATGATTCCCGTCGCTCATGATTGTACGCCTTTCTAACTTTCCCAAGCTGTCCCCTTGCCTCATGCTCAGTGTCAGCCGTGAGTATTATCCTTTTCTTGCGTCACACTGCTACTCGTCTTCAAAGACCAGACGAATCAATTTACAGTTACATGAGCCATGGGCTTGTGTGTCAATGTCGTGGCGTTCTTCATGGGGATCTCAGGGTACTGAAAATGCCGCGGGAGTTGACCGAATGACGCTAAAGGCGAAAAGCTTTTCAACGACAGCACCGGGCCGAAGCACAACGGAACTGTTTGGACCTCTTGCTAGAGTGTTGCGAATGCCAGGGTTATTCAATTCCGACAAGGGAGCATGTATCATGTGGTGAGGCGTCCGGCTATCACTGTAGCCTTCGACGGTGTTTCAGCAGACGGTGGCTACAACTCCGTCTAGCGAGCAGATGAAAACGGCCCAGGAACGCAGATATTGTGGCTTCTGTGAGATAGCGGATATTAATTATCCTTTCGCCGAAGATGAGGTTTGCGACACCAGAGTCCTATGACAACTAGTCTCAAACCCTAACGTAAATGCTAGTAATGTTTGTGGCCTCTTCTTCACTTGGCCTTTACTTTCACAGCTTGCCGCCTGTGGGCGCATTTTTTATCCGTCAGAGGCATACGGCAGTTGCATAGAAAAATGTAGATGCCTAGTCAGCACTTCGTAAATCATGTCCTCGGCCCCCTGCCTTCTTGGCCGTTCAGACTTCGACCTCTTTCTCTATCGCGCTGGATTTTGTCTTTGGAGTGGACGATTACTGTTTATGCGTCTGACGCACATGTGGTTTTAAGCAGCTTCAACTGTTCAGGGCCTGTATGAAGTTGTAGCAGGGTGATGCGGCCTAGTATGGATCATGTAAGCCGTCTGAATGGGGAGTCACTGCACTCTGCGTCGAGTTCACACACGAGGGGACTCCCTGGGGAATGAACTGACATCCTGTTACTGGGACGTAGCAAGGCGATATCACGGTAGCTGTCGACTTCACTGAGACTACGACTAGTCAGGTGACTGGAGATTTCATCTGGAGCCCCCAGTATACCAGCGACTGCCAAGGATGTCCGCACCAGCGTGACCGTATGTGGGTGAGCCGGCAGTAAGCCCGACGGCAGCAATAGAGAAGAGTCCGGAGAGGAAATACCAGAACGAAAGGAACCGGTGATTTTCAGTGCTGAGATGTGCTTTGGATTCGAAGAAGAAAGTCCTCATTATCAAAAATTCTGTGGTTCTCATAGATAATGAATAGGGAATGCCTGGGGTAAAGGGTCGGTGACGTCAGCGATGGTCTGAGACTTTGGTTGCTTGATTGAGCGACTGAGAAAGATTGAAAGCTTGCCAAAACAATTGAGAGCCAAAAGCGAGTTGAATGAAGACGCTCCGAAGGAGGTGCATGGAGTGAAGACCGGGGACAACAGAAATCAATTGAGACGCCATTAACTCGACATGAACTTCGACTGTAGATACAACGATACGTGGAGTATAAGTTTTTCACTCCCAACATAAGGAACATCAGAAGCGGATTGTCACAATATCACACCCAGCCTAGAAAAGCAGCAAGTCAGATTAGCATATTGGACAGCTTGCTTCTGGTGACGGTCTGACTACTGTCAGCGCATTTCAGATGTTTTCGGTGATGAGAAGATGCATGACCTAATCAACGATGAAATCTCGGGTTTCATATTTCTTTCCACACTAGCGATATCGTTTTAGGCGATTTCGCCTTCTGAGATCGGTGCTCGGGAATGATGACATAAGATAAAAGAGAAGGCTGCAGCCTTGAAGGCTTGAAACCAAATTATATGCTATGGAGCACACTCAGACCGAAGACATTAGGACCAAACGGATGGTGGATGAAGCTTGGGCAATCATTTTTCACATCAAGGCGTATTATCACAAGAGGACTGAGCCATCGGAGGCTCAAAATCTGCACACGAAGGAAAGCCAGTAGTGCCATAGCGGTCTACATATATTATTGTCCATATATTTCAAACACCAGACAATGAATTGGATTTTTATGAGGACTTGTGGGCTGCGCATACATTTTGTCTTGATAGCATTCCTAGTAGCCCATGATCGTTTACATTGCTGAGTTTGTCGACGACGACCATCCAATGAAGACTTTTAGTTCCAATGTAAAAGTTTGAATTTTGGGAGACGGGCATTATGTCCCAAGCAAACCTGGTAAACGTGAATGCTGTGATCCAAAATCACGTTGCTTCAAAATGTAGTCGCTGCGGGGTCATTACGACAAGCGAGCCGGACGCGGGACTTCCTGGCTTGAGCTAGGAATCACAGGCAAGAGGATACGAGAAAAGTTACACGCACGTCCCAGGAGTGGTAATGTAACCCTGAATCCTTATGGTGCAATCAGGATTCAAGGGATTGCCGGGCTAGACGCTTAACTTCATTCCGGCAACGGATGCCCTCGCCATGATGTATTTTCATTCGTACCCGCGCAGTATCTGATCAACTTGCGTTTTTTGTGTCAGTGATTCAACAACCCTCCCGAACAGCTGGAAGGGACTGATGCGGCAATCATGCACACGCTGGCAGCGGGTTGAATTTGAGGGGAAACTTTCATCCTGCCGAATAAAGCGCCATACATTTGGCATGGACTGTGTTGTTTACTGACTGAGTGGGAAGACGGAACATGATGCGGCTGCGCGCTAGACTTCTTCCAGCTTTCCCCATGAGAGTCATATGGCAGTCAACAAGGTGCGCCTCCAGGCGGCAAACTGCGAAGCAAAAGTTAGAAGGGACGAAAGACTTCTTCCAGGCATAGAAACCGCTGGCCAACATCGATCTCAACGCGGCATAACATCACCCCTTTTCCTTCAACGCCTCCTAAATACCTCAGTAACCCCCGCTAACACCCCTAGATTCTGGCAGGAAACTGGCTCCTGAGCATCGCGCTTTAAATTGAATGATAATGCTTTCTAAGGATTATATCACCACCATAAATTATAACGTCGTTTCGGAGTAGGAAAGCTTGGCAAAAGATGATCAGGTGCTGCGCTCATCCTCATAGATTCTTCTTACTGGGATACAAAAGGCAGTTTCTGGCTCACTAACTGTATCCAGTTTCATATGGCAGTGTCTCTTCTTGTGGATCATGAGCATCTGGATTGCAATTGCTGTACCACAGTCCATCTTCCAGCCAATGGCGTCTTTTTGAATGCGCGCATGTTGTAACAGTCCAGAGCCCGCCTACTTCAGATCTCTGCCCCAAGCACTTGATTTCCACCTTGTCGGCTGGGTTCCGAATGCCGTAACGGACATCGAACGAGCCGTCACGAGTGTGGACGGACTATTTCATGACACTCTGCTCAATTCTGCAGGACTCTGTGTCACTTCATATTCGACCAGGGAATTGCCATTTGAAGTGGTGTTTGACAGGGCATGGTATCGGGTGGGGTCAGACATTGCCAATGAATAATCGTGGTGGGGAGAAGGCGGCTGAACCGAATCTGGTGATGTTGATTTGCTTTCGAAGCTTGGGTACTTGATCATTCTGTGCAGCTTGGGTTTCAATTCAAACACAGGGGCAAAGTGAAGTCAAACCAGAATGAAACTTCGCAGTCTCATAGCTTTGCAGCACGTCATGCTACCGCCATAGGAGGAACAGAGGGTCGAAGAAGTAGTAAATTAATAAACAAACGATCTCTCAATACAGTGTTTTCTTTGAATGCTAATGGTATTGTGTCAGTATTCCACTGTACGACCCCCTCCTATGCAATTCTAATGAACGGCAACATGACTCCTGTGTCATTTTCTCATTCTACTTGTGGACCAAATATCTTTGGCCCAACTGAACTGCGACCCCAAAGGAGACGCATCCTTCGCCCGAAGTCCAAAGACGCTTGATTCCCCAAGCCAAATACTACGTGTCATAGCCGAGTCAGACGCAGCACGTCAAGCATTAGCCATTTGAGAAGTAAGCTATAGGGGGTCCATACCTCAAGGATTAGTACAGGTAATTACAAATCCAATAAAGCCTGGAGAGATAGGGTCTGCTCTATTGCAGTTAGCTTAGTGGAAGTTATTCAAGCAGATCATGGGATACTGGTTCGAGACCAGCTGCGAAAATTCGCACCATAACGGCGCGGGAGGTAAGGATCCAACCAGTCAACAACGACAAAGGTTGGAAGCGCCACAAGGACATGGGCACTGAAAAGGGTGCTGAAGATGGCCCAATCAGCTGTGATGGCTGCGGAACGAAGCAGCCACGTGAGGGAGGTTTAGTCACTTCGACGCGTGGGTAAGAGTGCTTGGGATATGGTTGGGGAGCTGAACACGGTCGAGGTCTGAAGCAACCCTTGCAATCAAGAGCCCAGTGAGCGATCTACACTGAGCCCAATCAATAGTCGTTTAGGCTTGACATGTATTCCACGCCATACCGACCGCTCTAGATTAAATGTGCCATCTTTCCTGTCCCATTCTTGGTCATCCTTGACTTTCCAGTCATTCCACACAGATTTCATGCTTTGTGAAATGGTCATCATTGTTCAGCAGCTATCATACATCTCCAGCGAATATAAATTGTCACGAGTCTCGTCCGTGGTGCTATATGAGAGACATCAATTGTAAATCAGTGATACATCCCCCTGAACTGACCAAATGCTGCAACGAGCACGGCTGAACCTGCCTTAGTCCCCATTTTCATGTCCGTGAGAATCGAGGTAGTATCGCCAAAGACTTTGCAGCATTGTTTGACAATTGAAAATGGTAGCGTAGGTCTCGGGGAGGGCGATGCACTGCCCGCCAGTTGTGTTGCTCACTCTTCTTCTGCTTAACTCACCCACAGTTATATGTTTTAGGGGCCTGTGTAACCTGGAGTATCTTTATTATAGACTGAGAATAGGTCGATGGTCATCGAAGTATGGGCTACTGCTGGCTCCAGCTGACCCTAATGGTGTTTCAGAAGGCAAGGCTCCTGATAGTGCCAGCTGTGACCAGTTTTTTGAAGAGTGTATTAAGTGTCTGCAAGATTACGCATAAGGAAATATGCATGGTAATGCATGGTGTCACTTTGACAGCGTTGTACATTTTATATTACTTGGATATTATGTTATTTATTCACGCCCTATCCAGCTGTTCGAGCTCTAGTGACAAGCTGGCCTTCCCACTGGGACTGACCCGCTCATTGAGTTCATTTGCGGAATTGGTCATACCGGGTCAACAGGAATCTTGCAACGCATTATGACACTACTGCACAAACCCTGCAGGCCTTTGTTGCCTTGTCCCTGCACGTTGGGGCAAATAATAATCCCAGCAGTGACGGTGACAGTGACTGCACTTGCACATCTACCAAATTGGTTGACAAGAATGATGGCCCATCACTTTTGCGATCGAGCCCAACTGCCTCAGGCCACTGTCTCAATATAATCCGCCATTCCCCACCGGACCGCCACCTTCTGGTGACTCCAATGACTTTGGACTTTCACTTGTTTTCTCTACACATAATTGCTCCGACCGCCGAGTCTCCGATTCCATTGCCCTCGGCTCCGTAGCTTACGATGAGACTAATGCAAGAACATATCCCGAGAAGAGGGATTGATTGCTGTGACCTTACTCCAGCTTTGGGGGAATGCCTGGACGACCTGCGCAGTCTCCTCGGAAGCTTTGGTCGGTATCGCTGGTGCGATGGCCATACGGTGTCAGCAGATGCAAGGTGAGTGGTTTCATGCTTTCTTCAATAAAACCGTCCTGAATGCAAATTGTCAATGTGAGTTGGCATATGGACCACCAATCGCTGAACCACAGATTGGCGCGACGTGGAGGGAATCCAGTGCAGCTCTGCTGGGTCACGCGCCCGAAAGGTACGTATCTTTTCAGATGTGGTCATGTGCTTATTGTGCGAGAGAGTCAGGTACGTCCTTCAGAAGCTCCCACTTGAGTGGGAGCTTTTGCAGGTGGGCTGGGGCCCTTACCTCATGGCAGCAGATGCCAAGATCTCCAGGTCAGGTAGGAGCTTTTGAGATATGGGACGTACCTCTCCGTCCCTGCGTCCCATCCTGTAAGCCAACAAGGTGAACTTGCCGTCCATGCAGAGCGAGACACAATGGCTGCTACCTTGCAGGTGGATTTTGGGTCAGACGGGCGAGACGGGAAGGAGCAACTCCACCAAAAGGTACAGTGTAGCAAGACGTGGGTACCTCTCCAACCGAACTTGCAGCTAAGAAGTCGTACCTTCTCATGCAGCTGCAAGGCCCCTTAGTTCCTCCTCATTTCCAATTGTCATCCGGGAATTTTATCGCAGACCTCCAGCCGCCCACTGCGACTTCCTGGCAGACGTGCCTGCGGCTTGGTGACGGTTGCCCTCCCACGCGCACTTCTGGCCGCGCCTGCCCAGTTGCGCCTGCTCAAACAGCTGCGCCTGCTTTCGTCACAGAGGGGTGTCGCAGAGGGCGGGCCGGGGGTGCGCAATGAGATCCCTTGTTCTCCCAGTCCACGTTGTGTGGTCCATTTTTCCCCATCCTCAACTTCGCGTCTACTAACGACCTCGTTTGCACACTTTATTCGGCCTTGATCACTACTGCTGGTGGCTGTGGGTGCCCGTCAACTTCGAATTCCTCCCTTTGATCTTCGATCAGTTCTCTACTCGTCGAGAATGCTCCGCTTCAAAGACCAGCCAACTTTGGAGCGGTTTCAAGACGCTCTCCTCCACGCCTTGTGGGAGCAATTGAACGAGACTAAGTGGGAGAAGATCAAGGAGACAAGCAACAGCCGGTCCTCCTGGGATGGACTCTTCGCCCAAACTGTAAGGTACCCAAGGTTGCCAACCTTTCGTTCCGACGGAGAGAACCGCTGACCAAGATTCCCATGCAAAAGAATACCCACAAATACTTGACCTCTCCCAATTGACCTCTCCCAACGACCAGCCGATCCCGGAGCGGTTTCAAGACGCTCTCCTCCACGCCTTGTAGGAGCAATTGAGCGAGACCAAGTGGGAGAAGATCAAGGAGACAAGCAACAGCCGGTCCTCCTGGGATGGATTCTCCGCCCCCTTCGTCAATTTGAGGTAAGCCTGTCTTTCGTACCCAAAAACACAATCCTTACTTACGGAGAGAAACCAACCACTAACCGAGACGTCCACGACAAAGAGCACCTCGCCCACACCTGATTGACCGACCATGCCGATGCACCCGACCCAACATTTGCTAGCCCGTCGCCCGAGCTTCCTTCTGAGTCTTCCTCCTCTCCCAAGTTCCACTCCATCTCCACTGAGGCCGCAAAATGGACCAACACATCCACCGCCTCCGTTGGGAGGTGTGATGGAGAGCATCATGAACAATTACACGCGCCACGGAACATGGTGAGTGCATGTCGGCAACACAAGCATCCTTGCTGTTGCCCAAATGGCCACCTCCCTGCTGACTCTCCTGACAAGGAACCTCGACAAGAACCAATCCAATGCTTCTTCTGCTCTCATTCGTGACGAGTATTACATCGAAGAGGAGGGCCAAGTCCAGATTGATGGTGTTGATTGAGGAGAGGGCCAGAGCTTTCCAGGAGGGTGACACCAAAGACGTCAAAGGCAGCCGGAGTTAGCTGGGTAGCCCGTGAATAAATGATGGACCTCTTCAAATGCGGTCGCCATGCATGCAGTCCTTGGTGCAGAAACTGAGCCTCTTGGCTTGTGAAGAATCCGAAGTCCCCCCAGGAAAACCTTTCTTGTACTTGGTGTTCTCTCCAAAAATAGGCAGCCACATTGCATGGACAGCTGGACGTTCGCAGAAACCCTGCTGACAGATCGTCCACCACCTTGGCTCTTCGACGCCGTCAGCTTCAACACTGTTTCACGTCGGACGCTGAGTACATAAGGTCACTTCGCCACTGATGGGGAGCCCGACACGCAGACGCTCAAGGCAGCCCTCTTCCGCTTCCAAAGCCATCACTAGGTCATTTCCATCTTGTGGCTCGAGAGACCTTAGTAACGAGCATTGCCAAGGCATGGAATGATTCCAAGGAAAGAGTAAGGCAACGAGACGGAGAGATTAGCGGGAGCGAGATGTGGGTCGGATCTTGAAAAGATACGGGGTTTGATAGGGTTGGGTTATGATTGCGTTTACGGAAGCAGTCGAAATACCTTCACTTCTCTCACGGCCACGCGTAGATGATCAGATTGGACCAGAACCTTGGTGTTCCAGATATGACCGCCGAGAGGGCGAATGGGAGGCCGACGTTAGCTATGAACCGCTTCAGCACCTTGCTCGCCAAGCTGAGAGGCAGAGGTCCAGACGGAAATAAAGACGAAGACAGTCTGGCGGACAAATGCTGGAGTTGGCGAATCCTGAAGCAGCCGGAGAAACGTAACATGAAAAGAAAGGCACGGACAAGCAAAAGCACAAAAAGCCTTCCCGAGGTTGTCTTGAACAAATCTTTGACGAATACCACCAACACTTTCAAGTGTTTTACGAGCTTGAGGCTGCCTAGGTATACTTCGTATCGCCCATGTCGTTTTACGATCTTCTTCCTCAGTCTGCTTGTTTATCATCTCCGTTTCCGCACGCATCCTTTCCCCCACCACGAAGGATTTCACCAGATCTGGCCTAAGTGCGAGATCATCCGGTGATATCAGGGACGGATACTAAGAGAACTCCCAACTTCTGCCTTTCGCTCACGCAGCATCATACGCCGAAGGCGATAGGAGCGACAGCGATAGCGATAGCGACGGCGACGGCGACGGCGACGGCGACGGCAACGGCAAGGTAGGGTATAACAGTGAAGTTGTCCCTCGAGCACAGGAGAAGTAGGCGGTCTCGATTTCAAAGGTTCAGATCACTTTGAAATTGTCGTTGTTTTTGATGTACGCATGTTTTGGACCTCACGCTGTGAAATCCGCAATCTGTCCAAAGCCCTTCTCTCGAAACCTGTCGAAGGCCCTCGTCGTCCTGCTCTCATAAGGTCAACATACTTGTTCAGAACATTCACCATTATCAGTAGGCTTCCGCGGCAACGCTATCGCCACCCATGGAGTTTGGCAACATCATCATGAAAAGGGACTCTCAAACATAAATCTGACACCAAAGGGCATGCATTATCTTGACATAGCTACACCGTCAAACACATCAAGCATAAGACACAGCCAAGGATACAGGGACTGCTATCAGGGTCGCCATTGAAAGTATTCTTTCCCAGAACAAAGTCGTCTCGCCTGAATGTTCTCAGCCCCGTCAACCCCCTCGAACAGTATCTACTGACCAACGACACGGCTTGAAAAAGCAAGACCTCGAAGCAGGAAGTACCCCTTCAACTGGTACAGATGGCCACAATCGCAAAGGGCCAGCCAGGATTGTGTCGTGGACGGTGGAGAATGAAACAGAATCAATTTGCTGCCGACACACAGCACTGACGCCCTTTCTCTTGCTCGTTATCTCAATTTGTCGGTCGGCCTTGGATGATTCAACATTGAAATATGAACCATTTACCACAGCTCTTCTTATAAAAACGGTAGTGCTCTGATTACATGACGGGATAACGGGGGGCTGACATGCGACTTCTTTCCCAGATATTAGACACTGTCCGACGACTTTCCAGCTTCACACGTTTGGCAACTCCAGAAGATGCACAGCACGTGCGACCTTGGTAGGATGTCTGTCAGAAAGCAACATGTATCACAGTTGAACACTGTTTATGTCACCTTCCTTGGGGTTCCATTCTTCCCATCATCTGTCAGTGCAACCCTCTCGCAGAAGTATTCTTTACGGCGTCTGCGATGTAGCTTAAAGCATGCTGCCGATCACGGCCCACGGCCAAGTCCGCATGGTGAACTGCCGGTCGGAGACGAAAGGGTTCGGGGGAATGTAGATGCCACTTACCATCAAAGAATTAATAAGCTTCTACTGACCGAAGGCTTCGACGTTACTAAGTTCCAAAATGCGGGCTCACGCGTTTTTGAAGCCTCCAAGGTCTGATGTAGTTCGTGTTGTCGGTACGGCTACACATTCAAACCCCCACACCCATCATCCTGAAATCTTCAAGCTTGGAACCTCTTCCTCTGACTTGGAGGATGAATATGAAGAAGAATAGGCCTTCAGCCACAGCCCGAGGGCGCCGCTCGGACTCTCGATAAAGGCCCTATTATTTGAGTCTGTTCCCTGAACATGGCGGTTAGCTGCCTCTTGGTCGTTTTTAGCCCCGAAAACATGGCGATTGCGTCTGAACTGGTGACAGAAATAGCCATTCAAGGCATCCATCGAGTTCCATCAAGCAGTATCACTCAAGGAAAATCTGTTAAGTCGCTTAGTTGAGTTACGCCGACTTGCCATAGGAATAAAACTTCAGCCGCATGATGCGTGTCATGCTTTTATGTATGAGCGACGTTGCAAGTGATGAAAAAGTATAATCTTATGAAAGAAGCAGTCTGCGCGATCATGTTTGGGATAAAAGCTTGAGGTAGCAGCAGTTGCTGGTCGTAGTCTTCGAACTGCTGTAGAACATCCAGCTTATCTCAATTACCTTTGGTTCCTTGTGTCAACATGTTCTCTGACAGATTTTAAACATTTGTCGTCAAAGGGATTTGTAGCCAGCTGATGCAGCTCATTATTCATGTGATCGTCGAATCTTGTTGATTTTCAGGAAGCAGACCGACAAATCCGTCATATACAGGACAGGCCGTAACCGTATCATCACCAGTAGCATCATCTGCTTGATTTATATGTTCTGCATTCATTACCTCATTCATCTTACCTTTGCCTCAATCTAGTCTCAAGCATTTCTTCTACAGTTATAATCAGCGAGATACATTTTTTCAACCAGCGCAATGTCGATAACTGGACAGTTGAGCATGGTTGTAGAGATGCTGTTGTTTGAGAACCCAGATGCAAAATCGGGGAAGTCATGGTTCGGAAAGGTCCAGCCGAGCGGGCATCAAACTCATACCTTAGGCATACATTCATGGTCAACCATCAACAGACTGTTTTCTGGCTGCAATTCCAAGGGCAAACTTTGCGGATCTTCAGGTAAAACAGGAGATTCAAATGTGTCGCCAGCATATGCTTCAGCAGGCAGTGTCTCTTCACTTCATTGCCGAACTTTATCCCCTCCCTTTGGTGAGCTTGTGGTGCTTGTGGACGTGGGACTGGGTAGCCTCCTGACTTTCGTCGAGCTCGGCAAGATCGACGATCTCTGGACTAAACAGCAGGTTAATAGGCGTTCGGCGGAGACTATTTGTGTTATTCCTAAATGAAGCGCACGTGCGATAAGTGGTGTTTATCTTTTTACCACATGCCGCTACGCCGTTGGATCTTGGGGGCGAAATATATCAGCGTACCGATGGCGAGACAGTGCTAAGAGGAGAAAGGAGCAGACCAGAGAAACCGGGCAGAGAGGGTCTCTGCACAAAAACCTTTTGAGGCGCATGGCATTCTCTTTCGGGGTTTATGTCATCAACGGCTGCTGTTGGACAGCTTGAATCGCTGATAAAGGGGGTAAGTTGCCTGCAAAAAGATCTCCCTCAAGGCTGGGCCGTCGATTGAGAGACACCGGTAACTGTATTGAGTTATTAGCCGGTCAGGGGCCCGAGAAGGCGGAGTCGCATAGTCCAGCCGGTACTAAGATTACATAAGCATACCTGCTTATAATTGTCATTATGTTTGGGAAAAAAACAACAGGGAAAGCAGGCGCGAACCGGAAAGTTTAGATGCAATCAACTGTCCGGGTACCTGGCTTCGATACCTGGCTGGGCAAGCCGCGACAACCACAGGTCAACGCCATGAAGGTCGCCCACGTCCTCGAAGGCCAGCCAGTTGGCGGACACACGCTCTCTCAGAGGTCATGATCTTGCCTGCTTAAAGTCATACTCTCTTGTCGAGATCCAAGGCCATTTCCAAAGAGCCATACATGCAATCAAATTCCCCGTAAGCCCCAGCCCCCATCCCTTGACCCCAATGACACAATCGCGTCGACGAAGGGCACAGAAATTCCAACTACTACGCGCATCGAAAAGGACTCTCATGAGGGCCTGACTGTCCATGCGAAATCATTAAATGAATCGCTGGCCATGACGCCGTAGATAACACGGCCCCAAAGCCAGAGATGTTGTCTGTTCTAGCGTGTCCGCGACTCCAGCCAATCGCGTCCCTCTTTGCCTCCGTTATTACGTCGTTACTAACGTCGTCCACTGGACTAAACCATTTCACTCGTCGAGGACGAATATGCTAGCCGCCCAAACAAAAATTGACAATGGAGAGGAACCGTTGATTTGAATCGTCCATCTCGCTGGGGTATCTGAAGAAGCATGTGTATTACGTTGAAGACGTCGACTTTGAAGGTATTCTGAGTGATTCTCAGGATAAGAGCTGTTGCCGACCTCCAACGATCCTCATCCCTCGCCCTCGACTAGGCATTCCACCCAAGGGGCGCGAAGTCCCGGAGTTCAATGTACGAGTCCTCTCGGTTTGCTCTTCTCGTCTTCAGATACCCTTAGTTGCGCAAGCAATGGTGACGGGCTCTCAGCGCCACGCGTTCCTCTGGCTCGGGAGGCTGTATACGATGTTATTGTGGCTTGGTTGGTGGGAGAGGAAGGGGGGCTCGGCAAAATGTGCATCCCAAGACAATCACCCTTCTCGTTGTCAAAGCCCAACAGACAATCCCAAAATGACTTTCCCGACTGGGTATCTCAATACATTACCGCATCGCACAGTCATGTCAACGATATGTGGGGTATTCAGACTTGATTCAAGCATGGCGCTGGCGTCCCAATACCGTGTGGTTTTGGTAGGCGACACCGATCGTCTCTGTGAAACAACCCGCTCACGTATCCCTGGAGGACCCGGAGATGAATGACGACAAAGCGAAGGGCCTTCTGCCTCAGCTCATCGGGCCTTCTCAATGACGCGGACTTATTCGAGCGAAACGCCAGGACGAGCAGCTCACTCCGGTGTAATGCTAGTCGACTGCTTGCTCGTGAAGCCGTTGAAACGCTGGCGGTACGAACTGCGTGGATTGGTCTTTTTGGCCCGATGTGTGCAACAGGATGTTGGGTTCCGACCTGAGTCATTTCCAAAATCCATCGACACTCATCTTTTCTCGACCGACTTCAACGAAGAGTTCACATTTCCAAACCCAAAGCAGCAACCAAGTCTGAGTCGAGCCTCAAGCGGAACTAGAACCCAGGCAGAGGATTATGCAGCCAGCTGAAGCACTAAAGATCACCAAGGCAGAGACACAGGAACAGAAAACGACCCTGATTCTCTTCGAAGACGTTAAGACTTTGTACGAAATGGGGATGGAGAGGCGCGGTTGGGTGAAGGCGACGACATGGGTGGAGGAAAGGACAAATGAGCTTTCGAGACTTCCCACCTTCGAGCTGGCCTGCGCCAAAACGAACTGCTTGCTTATGGGCATTTCTTTCCAGATCATACTCTTCTGACTTGGATTTCAGTTCAAGGACTCATCAAGAAAGCCTTCTCGTTTTTTCTTTCTATGATTTGGTCCTCTCCTCCGCTTGCAATTGTCATTCTGCCCAGCCGCGCTCCTCCGGGACAATTCCCATGCACGATGCCCACTTGTACCCAAATTCTCAATTATAGCAGGGCCATTGTGAATGCGAAGTGCTGGGACTCAGAATGATGGGGTGCACGGCGGCAATTGTGGATGAAGGTGGGTCGATGAAGGGGAGATGGACGCAAGACGTGGACTGCACGTGTAGTAGCCGCCACAATATGTGGCCGAGGATGGCATGAATTGGCGAAACCTCCATGTATGCTCTAGTCAGAGGGCCCGCCATCCCTGCTGCAAAGTGACCAAACGTGGTGATGGGACCACCTGTCGATTTTCGCATTGACAGCGACCTTGATGGCCGCAACTTCAGCACACCCGGGGACCCCGATAATCGGGACATGTACAGCAAGGACATTGGCAATTGGGACCTGGGTGACCCGGATCTTAGCGAACGGGACCTTGATGATAATGAGCTTAGCAGTGGTATCAACAGAACGGGCGGAAAGCATTTAACCCCGGCCACTACATTAAAAGTCGGACAAACATGGTGCCCCGAGTTTCTGGTGGCCTCCGGCTGCGAGGAAGATCCCTGCAGACAATCGCACACCACGACGATCGATCTACGGCCCGACCCGTTATCTGGGTTTACACAGTAGTGCCGATCTAGTTAGCTGGGCCAAACCCCAGAGTTTTCGTGCTCTTTCAGAGGGTGAGACGCCGTGTGCATTAAGTAGCCGTCTGCAAGCCCAACCCTAAAGGTGAGGTGAGCTGTTGAGATGGTCCGGGATACGCACCCACCAGCAGTGGCCAGTTGTGGCGCCGTTCGCCGTCCGTGCCGGAACATGACATTATGACGAATGCATCAAATATGTCGCCTCGTGAACCGGCTTACAGCGTTCGTCACTTATCCCGAAAACCGTTGTCTTATGGCGGGGGGACACCTTGTTGGTTGGCTGTCCCACGGGAACGCCTTGCGTCAGGGTGGGCGCTTGAGCGATGTTTAGGCACGTTTGGTACACTTGGGGAAAAAAAGACAAATCCTATTCAATTGCGCTTGGTGTTTGCATCACTCATGAGGCGCACGAAGTTACTTTTTTCAGGTTTCGTGTTGACTTACTCCTGATGTATTTTTCGTCCCCTCTGCAACCAGGCCTCAGTTCACCCACCGAGGCCCACCGAGTCTCACCCGCCCACACCGGAACACACCGAGAATTCGGCCGAGCAAAGTTTCCACTGGACACCCCGCTTGTATCGCAATCCTCCGCTTCATATCGCCTGGCCATTCCAGCAATTCGTAGTCGCCATGCCTCTGCATCCGATATTCTGGCAGCGTCTGATCCTCCAGCCTTGAACTCTCGGGCGGCGCGCGGGTCTGCTGCATCCACCACTCTGCTGCCCCGCCGCATGTCGTCGGTCGCGTCAGCCATCACAGCCGTTCAGCTTGCACCCACGCCCAGACTACGAGGGCAGTCTCAATGAAAGACAAAATTCAATTGCAGAAAAATGCATGCATCCCATGTGGAAATTAGGTAAAGCTTGTGTGAGGTGGTAGCTCAGATTGCAGCCGGCCTGGCTACCACCTCCTCGCTACCACCTTCTCCAGCAGTGAGCAGGACCGCAGAATGGCCCTTCATCATGCTTGAATGCCTGCGTAAAATTCCTCGCCGTATATTTGACACAACAAGGAATCAAGAGCCTGTATAAGTTGTCGCCTAAGGGCTCAATTACCAGCAAGGTGGTTCTGCCTTCCATTGGGGGACCGAATTCAGGACGCGCATGATATGACAGACGCCTAATGAAGCAGTGCGCTCCTCCAAACGCATCACGCCTTGATAATCAGCACGCCTACAAACCAAAATGGAAAAATCGTTAGCATTGGTCTGAATATTTCCCCGCGGCAGCAGGTAAGCTGTCAAAAATAATTCCGGTGCGATGCATCATGGTGTCTGCGCGAATGGCTTCCAGCGCATGTTACTGAAGGACGGCGCAGCGAAACGTGGGGGTCTGAGTTAAAGCTGAGGTTGGGCAGGGCAAGATTTTTAGGCTGCATAATTATTGCATAAGGGCTTATTCTGCATTAAGCTTAAAAAGCTCTAGTAACATAGTGATCTAGCGAAAAGAAAGCTAGAACGTCCTACTAATCTATTATATAATTATTAAGGTGATAGCGACTTTTAGGATATAATATATTTTAGTAAACTATTAATAAAAAAATAATATAAAAGAATTATTATAGTTAGCTATCTAATAGTAAGGTCTGCTAATAGAAGCTAGGGATTAACATATTATAATAGTATACTAAGGTTGTAATCTAAGTTATAAGTTATAAGCTAATAGTAGATTAGGTCTTTAGAAGCTAAAATGATTAGTCTTAGACTTAATAAGTAATTTGCAGTGAAGATAAGCTGAAAGTATCTATAAGGATAAATACTAAATTAATTACTAAAGAGCTATAGAAGTCTAACTATAAGCTAGACTTAGGTTATACTATATATAAGTCTAATTCTAAATATATTCCTTTATACCTTAAGTTAATCTAGATTATTCTAATCTAAAATAATTATTTAGCCCCTAAGTTATATTAGATTATATTAATCTAATATAATTATTATCTTATTATTATATAACTTAAACTATAGTTCTTCTATTACTAAGTAAGTCCCTATTATTCCTATAATCTTATAATATAAATATCTTATCCTAGCTACTTAAAGCTTAAGTAGGTTAGTTAACTATTATCTATATATAATAAGTTATAATATTAAGTCCCCTCTCTAAAAGTCTTATCTTTAAAACCTAATATAAATAGGTTATTAGTCTTAAGTTAGGGATCTATTAATTATACTTCTTAATTTACTTATAATACTAATACTATATTAGGTTATATTTAAAAATTAGATTCTTATAAAACTTATTACTCTTAGATTTAGCATAATCGTAAAGCTCTTAGTACTCTAGTTAATCACTATAGTTATAACGTAATACCTTATTCTCCTTACTTTTAGTACTATTATATATATAAAATAGATCTTACTAACTTAAAACGTTATAGTAAGTATATAAAGTAAGGTTTCTTAAACTATAATAATAATAATATAATAAATACTTATAAATACCTTAATACCTTAGTAATTTCTAATATTACTAATTTTATCTTAATAGTAAACTATTATTTTAATAAGTATAAGAAAATAAAGTAAGAAGAAGAAGAAACTAAGGAGGCGTTAAAAGTATTATAAACTTAGCTTATTACTACTCTAAGTTATTTATCTTATCTTTAGAGGTATAAGAAGTTCTTAAAGGAGCGTAAGTTAGATTTAATTTATTAGGGAATATAATTTATTAAGGAATAGGAGGCTAAAGAGTATGCTTTAGAAGCTTAGGAGTCCTAAGTAGTAGAGGATTTATTATTATAAAGGGCTTAAAATAAGTTAGACTAATCTTCCCTAGGTATAAGGTTTATAGACTTAAGTATTCCTCTAAATATAAGGTCCTCTGAGGTTTCTTAGTTATTTTCTAGTATTTCTAAGTGAATAGATATATTTTCCTATTATACTAGCTTAAGGCGTCCTCTTAGCTATATCTATACTAATAGGAGTTATATCCTTTATTTCTTAGCTTCTCTTTATTTCTATTATATTTCTTCTTATATTTATCTTTCTCTTTTATTAGTATATTTTATATATTCCTTAAATTCTTCTAAGGTTATAAGTAGGCTTAGTCTATCCTTAAGATTAATATAATTAAGTGTTCTAATATACTTATTAATCTTATCTTAATAGTTAAGTAGGTTATTATTAGGTTCCTATATATTATCTTTATATCTATAGTTTTTCTATTTAATAAGGTATTCCTATTTATTATCTTTATACTAGTAGTTAAATAGCTTTTCTACTTTATACTTTAGTTTATTATCTTCTATAATAATAAGGTTATTTATTTATAATCCCTATAATACTAGCTTAAGAAGTGAAATATAAAATACTAAGTAGTATTTTATAGTTTCTAAGAGTTTAAGCTTATAGTTAACTAGTAAGATAACTTATAAGATTTTAAAAGGTTTAAGTTTTTTATAGTTAAGTTTATTACTTAGTTATTTTATTTTAATATTTTATTATATAAGGTAGGTATTATCTCCCTCTTTTAAAGTTAATCTCTTAATCCTTTATTTATTACTAAATTTTAATATTTATTATTAGATAAATTTAAGTTTTTTATATATATTATTTTAGATATCCTTAATTTATTATATTAAAGTAATAGCTTTAACTATAGCTAAGCTTACTTAAGGTTCTCTATAAATAATTAATTTAAAGCTATAATTAAAATAGAAGGGGGATTTCTTAATACTTTCTCTAATTATACTATTATAAGTAAACTAAGCAATTAGTAAAAATATAACTTAGTTATCTTAATTATAGTTAATATAAGTATAAAAGTAGGTTTTAAAGATTTAATTAATTTATTCTATTTATCTATTAGTTTATAAGTAGAATATAGTAGATATAAATTATTTAATACTAAGTTATATTATAATTAACTTCTAAAATTTAGAGGTAAAGATCTTATCTCTATTTAATATAATTTCTTTAAGTATACTATAGTTAGTAATAATATACTTAAGGAAGGTATATATATATTCTTTAGTATTACTTACTTCTTTATATAAAATAAAATAGGTATACTTTATAAGTTAGTCTACTATAATAAGAATACTATTAAAATATACTTTTATAAAAAGTTCTTATAATTTTAATAGTTTAATAATAAAGTTAAAAGATATAGATTACTAGGTAGTTTATAGTATAAGCAAAAGTTATAATATCCTATAAAGTTAATATTAAGTAGGTTTACTTTTTAAGTATATTTTATAATCCTTAATCACTTTTACTATATATTCTCTTATAACTTTTTCTCTATATTATTATTATAATTATTTCTAGGTTTTTATAATTCCTTAATAACTATATATAAAGCGTATATAAAATTCTATAATTACTTTATTATCTATTTTACTAAGTAAGCTAATACTAAATTATCTAGTTATTATTAAGAGTTTAGTTACTAGTATTAAGTCTCTATTATCTTATTATTTAAGAATTACTTAGGTTTCTTTAGATATTAAGATATTATAATCTAGTTATTAACTAAGAGTATCTACTCTACTATTATTTAATCCTTTTTAGTAAATTATTTAAAAGTTAAATTCTAAAAGGAATTCTAACTATTAGATTTATTATTTATTAAGTACTTTTAAGGTTATAAAGTATAAGAGATTCTTATAATCTAAGTATATAAGTATTTTATAAATTATTCCTAAAAGTTTAGGTCTCTATTCTTTAAAGGCTTTAATAATTACTATAAGCTCTTTATTATAGATCTAATAGTTAAGTTTTAGTTTATAAAACTTATATAAGAAAAAAGTATATAAGTATAAGTATTTTTCTAAATCTTATTATAATAGTTATACTCTAATTATATAGTTAGATATATTAGGTTCTACTTTAAACTATTTTATTAGATCTAGAATAATTAGAATAGGTTTACTAGTAATAAGGTCCTTAATCTTCTAGAATACTATTTATTATAGTTCTTCCTATATAAAAGGTATATCTTTATAACTAAAGCTAATAAGAGCTATATTAATTTTACTATAGTTTTTAATAAATTTATAATAGAAGTTAATAAAACTTAAAAATCTTTAAACTTCTTTAAGGTTATTAAGTACTAGCTATTCCTTAATAACTTTAACTTTATTTCTTAATATATAAACCTTTCTAGAGGTAATAGTAAATCTAAAGTAGTTTACTTTTTATATATAAAATTCGCTCTTTTTAGGTTTAATTAAAAATTTAGCTTTTTAAAAAGCTTATAAGATATAGTAAATATCTTCTTTATATTTCTTAAGTATAAGTGAGAAGATAAAGATATTATCTAAGTAGATAACTATATAGATATTAATATACTTATATAGTATTATATTAATTATATTTTAAAATATTATAAGTATATTAATAAGATTAAAAGGTATAATAAGATACTTAAAATATCTTTTTTATATCTAAAAAGTAGTTTTTTATTTTTTGCCTTATTTTATTTAGATTAAGTTATAAGCCCTTTTAAGGTTAAAAGCTATAAACTAGTTAGCTTTATATAGAAGTTATCTTATCTTATCTATAAGGGGTAGTAAATAGTAATTCTTAATTATTATTTCGTTAAGTATATAGTAGTTAATATATAGTTATAATTTTCTATTCTTTTTAGGTATAAATAGGATTAAACTTCCTATTAGTAATATAAAAGGTTTAATATAACTTTTCTTAAGGTTTTCTTTAAAATACTTATCTAAAGTTTCTATCTCTATTAGGTTAAGTCTATAAATCTTATTAAATTATAATTCTTTTCCTTCCTTAAGGGGGATTTTATAATTAAAATTAGTATATTTAAGTAGTTTAATCTCTAATTTAGCTATAAAGAGTTTCTTATAAACTCTATATTCTTCTAAGATAAATAGAAGTAGATTATTCTTTTATTTAAAATCTATTATTATTAATAGTTATAATATAGCTTTTTTCGCCTTAAGGTAGTAGATATATTATCTTACTATTTCTTATTATATTAACTTATTTAAGGCCTACTTCTTATAGTATTACTTAAAGACTAAGTTATTATAATCCTAATAGAGTTAGCTTTTACTCTAATCTATTTATAAGTTACTTATTTATAACTAAAGTAGTCTTAATATTATCTTATATATTCCTAAGTTAGTAATATTAAACTAAATTCTTTTTTTCTAATTTAGATAGCTTATCTTAAAGGGTGTAATCTTATTATAGATAATACCTCCTTTATACTTAAATTCTTCTCCTTCTACTATATATAATTAATATAGTTATTCTTTTCCTCCCTATAGTACTTTTAACTTATTAATAGCTTAGGGGGTAATAAAATTTACTTTAGCTTTACTATTAATTAGTATAAGTATTATTTATTAGTTAATAGTAACTTTAAGTTCTATATTACCCTAATATCTTTATAATATTTAGTAAATAAACCTTTTATTACCTATTATAGTTCTATATTAATAGGTAGGTTTAGTTTTTTAACTATTCTAAGTATCCTAAATAAGTAATTTATTTCTTTTCCTATTATGCTTTTATAAAGCTATTTTTATAATATCTAACCTAAAGAGGTTAAGGTTTATTCTTTATAATTCTCTAGACGTATACTTTTTCCTTATAATAGATCTAGCATTTATTATATTAGCATTTATCCTATTTTATCTATTTATTATAGAAGTATTCTATAAGAAATTATCAACTAGAGGTGAATATAGTAATATTACTATTAAACTTTCTAAGTTTCTATCTAGTGAGGGTATATATAATATAAACGTTTTATAAAGGACTATTATTATATTACCTAAATTAGAAATAGTGATTATACTTATCTCCTATATAGATTTCATAATAATTAAAAAAACACTATACCTAAAAGAGATGTTAATAGTTAAAGTTAGTAATTCTAAAATAAAAGTGATCTTTAGTTCTAAGTTATAAAATATAATATATTCTTAATCCTATATTAAGTATACTATAAAATTTAATAAACTATTTATTATTATAAGGGTTAATTTACTTATATATAATTTGCTTAGGTATATTATCCTTCTCAGATTCCTCTTTAGAGCTAATATTATCTACACTAAAGGTAAGCCTATAAGCAATCTCTACCTAAGCATATTAGTATATAATATACCTATATAGCGCAGTAGTATACGCCTAGTAGGCCTATATATCACTTAAACGCATAGGCGTCAGTTTGATCCTAACTATAGGAACCCCTTTTCCTCTCTTCTAATTAGTTAAGGACCTACTATAAAAAGTGGGCCCCTCCCTTAGGGGACCTATATATATAGTAGGGCACTAACAACCTCTAGCTAATTATTATATAGTATTATATACGCGCGTATTATCTGCTTAATTATATATTATGTAATGTAGCTTGAGTTTTCTTCCTATAAAGGGTTTCTCAGCAGCATATTACCTAGTATTAAGTATTAGTATAGAGTATTAGGGCCTTAAGCCCTCTAGTATAGAGTATTAGGGCCTTAAGCCCTCTAGTATAGAGTAAATAGAGGGGGAAGTACCCTCATACCTTCTAATATTAGTATATAATATTATAAGGTTTATCTAAGTTATAAGGAGAACCTTCTCCTTCTCTAAAAGTCTAGGTATTTATAAGATTAAATAGTTACTATTCTTCTAAGAAGTTATACTAATAATCTAGCTTATTATTAGATTCTTCCCTTATCTATTCTTTTAATATTATATAGGTAGTTTAGTTTAAAAGTTTATAGCTAGTTTAACTTTAGCTATTAGTTATCTTTAAAGTAGAACTAAGAATTAGTTAGAGTTATTATACTTATAATATCTTATCTAGTTATTCCTTAGTTTTTCTTTAGATCTTACTATTACTAATATATATTATTACTAAGGTTTTTAAATATATATCTAAAGTAGTTATATTATATCTAAACTATCTAAGGTTACTATCTCTTAAGTAGTATCTTAATATTTCTTTATCTTTAAAATAGATTTAATAGTTACTATTATAATATCTAATCTAAAACTAAGATATATATAGTATTTTTATAATAATATTAACTTATTAAAGTCGTTTAGCTACTAGCTTCTAGGGAAGCTTTTTAAGCTACTTATAGTCTTTAATAATATATCCCTATTTATTATAGTTATAATATTTAAGGTTCTAAAGCTTTTTCTTATTAGGTTTAGTTATTATATTAAGATCTATAGGTCTACTATACTATCTATAAGTAGTACTCTAGTAGGTATTATTCTAGTTATTATAAGGTCTATTATTATTCTACTAAGGGTTAAACTTCTACTAAAGCTGCTATTAATACTTATATCTTAAATTTAGTCCTTATTATTTTTTACTTTTTTCTTTATAGTATTTAAAAAGTTAATTATTAATCTTAATAGTAAGGTTAGTATATTAAAGAAAGTCTTTAGAGTAATTAATCTTAATAATCTTATCTTTAATTTTATCCTTAAATCCTTAATAAAATATAAAGATCTTAATTTCTTTAGTAAGGTTAAGTTAGATACTAAGTTATTTAAATATAATAGTATATTTTTTAGTTAACTTTATCTATTATAGTTATATAAGGTCTCTCTTAGCTTATTATTTCTTATTAAGGTCTTAAAAGAGAGAGTAGAGGGTATCTTTAAATCCCTTAAAGCTACTATAAATATTATAGGTCTTAATAAAGTATTTATCTAAGGTTTTATACTTAAAGAACTCTTCCTAAATAAGTTTAAACTACTTAAAAGTTTATCTTTATAAATAAGTAGTAGTATAGATAACTTTCTCAATTTAACTAGTGAAGTCTCTATAATAAAAGTTCTAATAGTTCTTAACTTAGATTAAGAATAATTTAAGTTATCTAGAAGTACTATTATAAGTAATTAGGGCGTTAAACTTAAGCTTCTATTATCCTCTAGTAGAAATTATAATAATATTAGTAGCTACATATAAGGTATAGATTTCTTCTTAGAGTTCTTTAATATTAGCGTTACTATTTTATCCTCTAAGTTAGATAACTTTATTTTCTAGGTCTATAATATACTAAAGGCTATTTCCTAGTTATTATATTATTTCTTTAAAGCCTTAAAGTTCTATAGTAGTATTATTATATATAGTTTAAACCTTAGTAATATTATTATCTCTCTTCTTAACTCTAGCTTAAAAGCGTTTATATATATCTTTCTTTAGGGTTACCTTATTATTAGAGTCTACTACTATAAAGGCTCCTTTAAGTTCTTTAGCTAGATTCTAAACTAGCTACTATAAAGAGGAGGAGGTTCCTAAAGTAGGTAACTTAGTAGAGGCGTATAAAAATATACTTATTATTTTACTATTAATAAGTATTAATAATTAACTTACTAAATAGGAGTAATTAAAATATTATAGTTAGCTATCTAATAGTAAGATCTACTAATAGAAGCTAACGATTAATATATTATAATAGTACACTAAAGTTATAGTCTAAGTTATAAGTTATAAACTAATAATAGATTAAGTCTTTAGAAGCTAAAGTGATTAATTTTAAACTTAATAAGTAATTTATAGTAAAAATAAGCTGAAAGTATCTATAAGGATAAATACTAAGTTAATTACTAAAAAGCTATAAAAGTCTAACTATAAGCTAGACTTAGGTTATACTATATATAAGTCTAATTTTAAATATATTCCTTTATACCTTAAGTTAATCTAAATTATTTTAATCTAAAATAATTATTTAGTCTTTAAGTTATATTAGATTATATTAATCTAATATAATTATTATCTTATTATTATATAACTTAAACTATAGTTCTTTTATTACTAAGTAAGTCCCTATTATTCCTATAATCCTATAATATAAATATCCTATCTTAGCTGCTTTATACCTATATAGGGGTAGCGCTAGCGCTAGCGTAGGTAGGTAGGTGGGCAGTAGGGTGCGCAGAGGGTAGGGCAGGCAGGCGTACAGCTTACCCTAAAGCCTAACCTACTTATAACCTAACCTAATAAATATATACACTTATATATATAACTAATAAAACTAGCTAGCTAGCTATAGCTATAGTAATACTAGTAGCTAGCTAGTTAGCCTAATTAGCACTAACTAGCAGCTATAGTAATAAACCCCTAGTAGTATAGCATAATATAAGTATTAATAACTAGTATTAGCAGCTAGTGTATACTAGCTCTAGCTAACTAAAACTAAACTAATAAATAAATACTTAGCCTATTTAGCCTTAGAACTAGCTAGCTAACCTTAGTACCTTAAAAGCACTAGCTAATACTAACTACTACTAATATTAACACTACTTAGTATTAACGCTTAGTATATTAGCACTTAAGTATAGTATTAGCACCTAGCGCGCTAGCACTTAGGTATAGTATTAGCGCTTAGCGCTAGTACTTAGGTATAGTACTAATACCTAATGCTAATACCTAGGTATATATAGTATTAGCGCCTTAGCGCTAATACTTAAGTAGGTATAGTATTAGCGCTTAGCACTAGCACTATTTAGTATTAGTACTACTTAGCACTAACGCTTAGCGTTAGTACTTAGGTATAACACTAATGCTTAGCGCTAATACTACTTAGCACTAACATCTAATATTAGTACTTAGGTATAATACTAACGCTTAATATTAGCACTACTTAGTATTAACACTTAATAACTAAATAGCATTAGCAGTTCGCATTAGCACTTAGTATTAGCACTAGTACTATTAACACTTAGTAGTACTTATACCTAACTTAATATTAGTATTTAGCTTAATACCTAAAGCTAGCACTTAACGCTAATACTTAACGCTAATATTAGCTACTAGTACTAATAACTAGTACTAATAGCTAGCACTAATAGCTACTTAGCTAGAAGCTATAACTATTAAACTAAACTAGCACTTAGTAGCACCTATTAATACTTATTACTAACTACTAATATAAACTACTACTTATAACTATTAAGCTAGCTAGTATTAGAGTATTAGCACTAATAACTAGCCCTTAATACTAATACTTAGCACCTAAATAAGTAGCGCTAATCTTTAGCCCCTTAGTAAGCTAGCACCCTAATAGAATAAGAAATATTAGCTTAAAGAGGACTAGCTATAAGCTAATACCTATAATAATAAAGCTAGAACTAGCTAGTTAGTCTTTAATACTACCTATAGAAAGGATATTAATATTAATAACTAGCGCCTTAATATAAGTAGCTACCTCTAGCTTCCTATTAAAGGCTAACTAAAGACTACTTAGAGGCTTAATAAGGCCCCCTTAAGCCTTAAAAAGGAAGCTAAGTATAAACTAAAAGGGGAGGTAAGAAGTAGAATATACCTATTAATACCTATACTTTTCTCTACTAGCCTCCTCTTAAGCTTAATAGCTAGCTATAGTATTCTTAGTCCCTATCCTAAGTAACTTACTTATTAGGATAGTGCTTATTATATATAGAATAGGTTTAAATATTAGGACTAATACTTATTATATTTAGAATAGGTTATACTAGATTAGCTTAAGCTTAAAAAGCTCTTTAAACCTATATAAGATCTATCTATCTATCTATACCTCTTAGAGATTTTACTACCTTTAAGCTAATAAGCTAAATAAGTCCCCTTATCTTTTATATACTCTCTAATAAATAAGTAAGCTAAGCTTTAACTTAAGTAATAAACCTAAAGAGGGAAACTATAAGAGTAATATAAACTTTCCCTCTTATTAGTAACTTAAGGTTAGGAGAGCCCTTAAGAGTTTACACTATAGGGTAAGATATCTCTAAGATTAATCTATTCTTTAGAGGAGAGGTAGGAGTAGAAAGTAATATAACTTTACCTATCCCTTAGTAAGATCCTCTTATCTCCCCTCTCCTTCTAATATAGGGAAAAGTATTATTAGAGCTAGAGGTGTAGGTTTAAGCTTAAGAACACTACTTAGTATAAGCTTAGGTCTACTTAGGCGTTTTAGTAGCCTTAAATAGCTGCCCTTAAGTATAAGAGGAGGGCTTATAGAGCTTAGCCTTACTCTAACTAAATACCTTAGTTATATATTATATATATAATAGGTTTCTATACCTTTATAGTTCTAATTAGTAGCCTTACTACTTTATATACCTATATATACCTACTAGCTAGAGCTTTAGTAGTTCTAAGGGGGCTTGTATTTATACCTTACCTTTATAGGTAGTTTTAAACCTTTAGGCTGCTAGTATAGAGTTAAAGCAGTATAAAGCTAGGGAACTACTACCTTACCACTTTAGCTATTAGTAGCTATACTATTATATAACCCTTAGGCCTTATTAATCTTCTAAAGCCTTACTTAAGTAGTCCTACTTAACTATCACTTAGAAAGCTAGCTACCCCCTAAGCTATAAAAGTAGATTTTAGAAGCTAGAGGTATATCCTCTAGTAAGCTTAAACCCCCTACTAAGTAGCTAGGTATAAGCAGCTTTCTACCTATAGGCTTATAAGTAAGTATAATATAAATATTAAGCTTACTACCTACTTATATACTTATACCTAGCTGCCCCCTATAAGACTAAATTCTTACCTTATATCTACTTATACTTAGCTTAAAAAGCTAACCTCTAATGCTTTAGTTATTAAGCGTCTATCCTTATATAGTCCTCACCTCTATTTAGTACTTAATATAGCTTTTAGAGCTAATGCTATTCTACCTACTATATCTAATAGGTAGATTATCCCTTTAGCTATTAGTAGGACTAATACCCCCTTAGTAATAGGTATAAAGTAAGTATACCTTATTAGAACTACTAGCCTACTACTTATAGCTTACCCTTATAATAGTAGCTAGTAGATAACTTAAGAAGCCTTATTAGCCTAGCTCTTTTAGCTTACTATTTAAGCTCCCCCTCTTATACTATATATACTATATATACTATAGCCTTAAGGCTTACTTTTAGTAGGAACGTATAAGGATAAGTTAGTTAGTAGAGGGGAGGAAATATACTTTAGAGACCTCTTTTTAAGTCTCTCTACTTTATTTAGATTATATAAACCTACTTTAGTAGCCTGCTATACTATTAGTATTACGCCTAGCTAAAGTATACTGCCTTATAGGCTATTTTTAACCTTAGGGGGGACTGCTACCCTATTTACCCTACCTTCCTACCTACTAAGTAGCAGCCTATTAGCAGTTTAATTAGCTTAAGTTATAAGGGCGGCTACTTAAGGTCCTATTAGCTAGCCTCTCTAAAGGTTAAGAATATAAAAGCCTACTAAAGCTAAGTGAGGAGCTAGTTAGAGAGCCCTACTTAGTAGAAAAGATAAGTTTAAAGCAGTCTTAAAAGTATAATATCACTAAAATAAACTAGTTTAACGCTCTATGCTATAGCTAAGCCTCCTCACTAGCTAGAGTATTAGTAGGGGTAATAGCTAAACGCCTCTTAGTAACCTTAAGGTATAGGGGATATTATAGCTATAGCTACTTAATACTATTTTCCCTCAGTAGTACCTACTATAGTAATTAAAAGGCGCTAAGGATAGATACTACGCTATACCCTACTATAGTAGCCTTAGGGAATACTAGCTAAGGCTAATATAGTGCTTAAGGATAACACCTTTTATAGCTTTATTATACTATTAGTAGGTGAAGTAAGTAGTAATATTTAATACTAAATAAGATAGAGTATTAGTTATAGTAGTTATAATAGTATAACTATATATAACGATATATGCTTATACCTATCCTACCCTACCTCTTATTAATAAGGCTACTTATTTTCTACCCCCTCTTTTTTCTATCTCTTTTAGTTCTCTTTATCCCCCTTTAGTAGTATAATATTACATTCTACGCTCTATCTTCCTAGTTAGTCTAGTATCTTAAGCTTTATCAGCTTATATAGTTTAGGTCCTACTTATAGGACTAAGTCCTAACTACTTTAGAGGTATATATATCTTATTTTTAGGAGAGCTATAATTCTTACCTATTAGGAGTTTAGTAAGCTACTGAAGGGTTTTAGCTAGTATAGCGCCTTATTACTGCTAGCCTTAGTATCTAGATAGTAACCTTATAAGCTATAATATAGCTGCTAATACTAATAGTCCCCCTAGCTAGCTATAATCCTACTTAATCCTCTATCCCTATAGCTATAATACCTCTATTAGGCAGCTTTAAAAGGAAACCTTATTAGGACTTCTAGGCTAGTAGTTTCCTTTAAACTTTATACTAAATAGAGTAGCCTACTAACTATACTTAACCCTTTAGTTATAACTTATAGCTATAGCTTTTATAGAGATAGGTAGGATATTAAGCTAACCTTAGTTCCTATTAGTACTAGCTTAGCTTTAAGTACCTACTACTTAGTAGGAATAATATCCCTATTAGGTGTAATAAGATATAAATATAGCTAGCTCCTTAGTAATAAGTTACCTTCACTAGTAGCGTTCTTTAACTCTTTAAGCTTAGCTATAGAGGTATTAAGCCTTAAGCTTTAAATGCTGCTACCTCCTTTAGCTAAGCACCCTACCCCCTACTATAAGCGCCCTACTTAGGGCTACTTTTAGAAAGGAGGCTAAGCAGTCTATAGACGCCTAGTTTAAGTATATTCCTATACCTAAGATAAAGCTCCTAAGGCTTAAGCTAATAAATAGAGGTAAGCTTAGCTAAAGTTAGTATCTTACTACTAAGGTAGTAAGAAGAGAGAGCTAAATTTCTACCTTCTAGCTAAGTCTTAACTTACTATATCTTAATAATATAGCCTCCTAGCAGATTAACCCCTTTTAAAGCCTTACTAGTCTACTTAGTAAATACTTACCTATAAGCTATAAATATTATACTAAGACATATCACTTATTATAAACCTTATTTTTTAATATCCCTTTAGCCCTACTACTTATAACACTACTATCCTATCTCTATAGTTAGTTTTAAGTATAATACTTATTTTAGTATAGTATCCCTTAAGGAGGCTACCCTAACTCCTTAAGGCCTAAGTTACTTAATAAGTAAAATAAAAGGCCTATCCTTATATTAAATATCTCTATTAGCGCTTTATAAGCTCTACTACTACTAAGCTAATACTATATACTACGCTAAAAGCTGCCCTTTATAAGCTAGCCTAAAGCTATCTCCTCTTCTACCTCTATAAGAGAGGTAGAGTTAGAGGTAAAAGCCCTAATAATACTAGCTAAAACGCTAATCTTTTAAGAGGTAGTAATACCTAAAGCCTACCTACTCTTAGTTAAGTAGCTAATAGAGCCTATAGTAACTACTAGCCCCTAATTAGTTTCACTAAGCCTAATATATATATTTAAAGTTATAAAATACTAGCTAGTTACTAAATAACCTTAGCTAATCTTACTAGTTAAGTTTTAAGCCCCCTACCTCTCCTTAATACCTAAAAGCTAAATAGATTGCTAAGGTTTAGAGAAATAAATAGGAGAGAAGTCTATTTTACCTCTACCTTAACCTCCTACCTTAAAGTTAAGGGGATTAAGTTAATACCTTAGTTAAGTACTAGCTAAGTTCTTAAGCTACTATAAGTAGCCTCTTAAAACTAGTATCCTACTACCTACCCTACTTAAACTAATAAGTAGTAGCTAGCTAATAAGTTACTAAAACTTTAACTCTTTTTATACTAACCTATTTAGCCCTACTTAGGCGTTTATACCTTAAGTTAGAATAAAAGTAAGTAGTAAAGAAGGCTAATATATATAGAAGAATAAGATAGAGTATTAGCTTATTAAATTCACTATATACTTATTAGTAATTAGGCCTAATATAGTTTATAACGCCTAAACTTCTATTTCTCTTACCTTATTACTAAGTCTTAAGGCTACTTATATAAGAATTTCTACCTCCCCTTCCTTTTTCCCTTTTTTTTTTATATTTATAGGTTTATTAGTTTTTTTTTAGATTTTTTTTTAGAGTTTTCTTTATAAGCCTTTAGTAGTCTATCTCCTCTACTTTAAGCTACTAAAGAAATACCTTAATATAGCTATAGCTTTTCTTTATCTCTATACTTTCATTAAGGTATTAGTTAGAGTAGCTACTATATTTATTGCTATAGCCTCTTAGGATCTAGAGGTAAAAGAGGGCTAATAAGACCTAAAGGCTACTATTAGCTTTATCTCCTACTAGCTAAGCTTTATTATCCTCCCTTATAGTGAGGGGGAGCAGCTAATCCTTTAATATAGTAATATTAACCTCAAACTACTCCCCTATAAGCTATAGGAAGTAGTAGAGGCATATATATACACCTAAGTTAATATTTACCTTATACTAAGCCTCACTATAGAGGTAGCTTAAGATATCTTATTAGTAGTTAACTACTTCTAGGGAGTATACTATAAAGGTATACTCCTATATCTTAGTATTATATAGTATACCTATTATAGAGAAGACCTATTTCTCTATAAAAGCCTACTTACTAAAAATATATAGTATAAGAGCTATTTAGTCCTCTTTACTACCTTAAAGTAGGTCTCTAGCTTAATAAGTATTAGTACTATTTAGGTTTATTCCTTAGGAAATAGAGCATAAATTAAGTAGTTCCCTATCCTTTTAGTTACTAATTATAGCTACTTAGTAATATAATAAGAGACTATCCTCCTACTAAAGCTAGTCTAATAGGTTATAAATTAAACTATAGTTATAGCCTAAATAGCTTAATAAAGAGGTATTAATAGCACTATATTTTAACTTAGTATTAGTAGTATACTTACTAAAAGTAGAAAGAGGTTAAGGTATTACTATAATACCTACCTCTACTAAGCTATATCACTCTAAACCTAGTTAAGGTTTAGCTCTTTACCTCTTAACTCCTTATCCTCTATTTTTTTAGCCTTAAACTCTTTAGCTTCACTTAAGTTAATTAGGGGAGGGGGTAGTAGCATTACACCTACTCTTCTTATAGCTAGCCTATTATAAGAGAAATTAAAAAGATTAGCATAAGATTAACTTTACTACTTTAGTAACCTTAAGGACCTTACTATCTCTTAATACTAAGCTTTTATACTACCTTAAAGGGCTAGAAATCTAACTTATAGCTATCTTTAATCTTATCTATAAGTGCTATAATAAGCTCTTTATATATATCTTCTTAGTTTTTATTTATTTTAAGTTAATTTATATTCTAAATAAACGCCTTATTAGCTTATTATAACCTTCTTATAAGATATACTTTTATACTTATATATATATAATTAAATAAAAGGAAATATTTAAGTAGTTTAGCATTTATAAGGTCTTAGCGTTAAGGCTACTACCCCTCTAGCTAAATCTTAAACCTTAATCCTTACTAGCTATAGGTACTACCTATAGCACCCTACTTAAAGTATTTAGTAAGTCTAGCTAACTACTAAGGGGCTAAAGATAGCTAAGCCTTAGTAGACACCCTCCCTAGTAAGCTATTTCCTAACCTCTAAAAAGCTTATAGCTTTAAAGCTATAGGTAGATATCTCCCCTAAAGGTAACACTAAAGTATTAATAACAACCTTAGCTACCTCTCTTATAAACCCCCTTAGCACCCCTTTAGTATCACACTATACTATATAGCTAGGGTTATTAAGGTAGTATTACCTATTAGATTAGTTTTCCTACTATAGTTAGGTATCTATAAGTAAGCAGCTCTTTAGAGGCCTTATCCCTTTTAAAGGCTTACTAACGCTTTTTTAGTATAAACCTTACTAATTAGAGTTCTACCTAGGATTTCTAGCCTAAATAAATTAGATTTATATAGGAAAATAAAAAAATATACTTATAGCTACTTTAGTGTAGAGAAGGGCTATATATAGCTAAACTGAGGCGTTATAGCTATATAAATAGCTTAGTGTGAAATAAGAGCTATAGTATATTTAGAGTTACTAAGTTAGTAGCTTAAGCCGCCCTTATATGCTAATTAGTAAGCTGTATAGAGGTGTCTTAAGCTCTCCCCTACTATAAACTAGGTTTAAGTAAAACTAAGGATATCTTACTAATAGCATATTATGCTAGTATATAGCTTAACCTATTAAAACCACCTTATTATAGCACCCCTATTATGCATTTTCTAGGATTTTTGCTAGTAAAGCCTATATGTACACCTTATAGTTTATACTAAAGTACCTCTAAAACCCTAAAACCTTAAAACAACTAAGTCTAGCTAAAATACCTCTAAACGCTAACGCCTACCTAAAGATATCTTACTAATAGTATACTGCACTAGCATATAGCTTAGCTTATTATAACTACCTTATTATAGCACCCTTATTATATATTTTTTAGGATTTCTGCTAGTAGCACCTATATATATACCTTTAGATTTAGGCTAATTATTACTAAGTACCTCTAAAGGATTTCTAAGTACCTCTAAAAGATAGTTAAACTAGGTTTTTAGTAAAATAATCTAAGGATTCCTCTCTCTATAGTAAAGCTATAAGGAAGGTAAAAACTATATTTAGAAACCTAAAAAAGGCATAAATCTTATAGATTTACGCTATAATTTTAACCCTAAGTTAACTATTCTATAAATAAGGTTTTCTAACTTTAAGCCTCCCTATAGGCGTTAATTCTTATATTTAGGCTAGATCGTCTATATATAGTTAATTAAGGTGCTAAATAGTTTAAAATAAGTTATTATAGCTTAAACTTAACTACCTTAGCAGTAAAAGCTTAAAACCTCTTAGTAGGTTAAACCCCTAAAGTAGCACTAGAAAATAAGTACCTTTAAAAGGTATACCTATTATAACCTACTATAAGCTTTAGCACACTAGCCTTTTATAAAATAAGTTCCTCTAAATAATAATACCTATAGCTTTTTATAACCTCTAGCGCTCTAACTTTCTATAAAATAAGTACCCCTAAATAGTAACTCTTATAGCTTACTATAAGCTTTAGTATACTACCTTTCTATAGAATAAGTACCCCTAAATAATAATACCTATAGCTTATTATAAGTTTTAGCACCCCGCCCTACTATAAAATAAGTACCCCTAAAAGATTCCTAAATACTTCTAAAAGATTATCTAATTAGGTTTTTAATAAAGTAATCTGAGGATTCCTCCCTTAATAGTAAAGCTATAAAGAAGGCAAAACTTACGTTTAGAAGCCTTAGTAACGCCTAAATTTTATATATTTTTATTATAATAATATAAGGAAATAGCTGCTAAGGGTTTAAAGTTAAGGCTAGCTATATAGAAAAAAAATCAATTTATATTAGGGGAGGTAGAAATAACTATAATTATAAAATTCTAAATATAGGTTTAGAAAACCTACTTAGTAAAAGCTAGTTCTTAGAATCTTAAACTTAGGTTTAGAAATCCTACTTAATAAAAACTAGCTATTAGAATCTTAAACTTAGGTTTAGAAATCCTACCTAATAAAAACTAGCTATTAGAATCCTAAACTTAAGTTTAGAAATCCTATTTAGTAAAACTTAGCTACTAAAATCCTAAATTTAAGTTTAGAAATCCTACTTAGTAAAGATTAGTTATTAGAATCTTAAACCTAAATTTAGAAATCTTATTAAGTAAAAACTAGTTATTAAAATTTTAAACTTAGGTTTAGAAATCCTACTTAATAAAACTTAGCTATTAGAATCTTAAATTTAGGTTTAGAAATATAGTTTACTAAAAATTAACTATTAGAATCTTAAATCTAAGTTTAGAAATCTTATTTAGTAAAAACTAATTATTAAAATCTTAAACCTAGGTTTAGAAATCTTATTTAGTAAAAACTAGCTATTAAAATCTTAAACCTAAGTTTAGAAATCCTATTTAGTAAAAACTAACTATTAGAATTTTAAACCTAAGTTTAAAAATATAGCTTAATAAAAACTAATTACTAAAATCTTAAACCTAAGTTTAAAAATATAACTTAGTAAAAACTAGCTACTAAAATCCTAAACTTAAGTTTAGAAATATAGTTTAATAAAAATTAGCTATTAGAATCTTAAACTTAAGTTTAGAAATCCTACTTAATAAAAACTAGTTATTAGAATTCTAAACTTAGGTTTAGAAATATAGCTTAATAAAAACTAGTTATTAGAATTTTAAACTTAGGTTTAGAAATCCTACTTAGTAAAAACTAGCTACTAAAATCCTAAACCTAAGTTTAAAAATATAGTTTACTAAAACTAGCTATTAGAATCTTAAACTTAGGTTTAGAAATATAGCTTAATAAAAATTAGCTATTAGAATCCTAAACTTAGGTTTAAAAATCCTACTTAATAAAAACTAACTATTAGAATCTTAAATTTAGGTTTAGAAATATAGCTTACTAAAAACTAGCTACTAAAATCCTAAACTTAGGTTTAGAAATCTTATTTAATAAAAACTAGCTATTAAAATTCTAAACTTAGGTTTAGAAATATAGCTTACTAAAAATTAGCTATTAGAATTTTAAACTTAAGTTTAGAAATCCTATTTAATAAAGACTAGCTATTAAAATCTTAAACCTAGGTTTAGAAATATAACCTACTAAAAACTAGCTATTAGAATCCTAAACCTAGGTTTAGAAATCCTACTTAGTAAAAATTAGCTACTAGAATCCTAAGCCTATATATAGAAAAGTATATAGTAGCTAATAGCCTTTAGAATATTAAACTAATATTTAGAAAGCTAGCTTAATAGCTACTTATAATACTAAAAGCTCTTAAAGTAGCTAGCTGAATAGAAACTATAGATANATATAATAAAGTAGGTGCTAATTATAAGTATTATTTATAAAGAACTAGTAATAGTATACTGGAATCTATATATATATAGAACGAAAGGATAGAGGAAGTCTAGGAGTAGTAATAAGAGGATAGAAGGAAGTTATTTTAGGATATAGAAGGGATAGTTAGATATANGAAGTCTAAGAGTAGTAATAAGAGGATAGAAGGAAGTTATTTTAAGATATAGAAGGGATAATTAGATATATTATAGGTATATAACGTAATATTATTTATAGTAGGTTAAGCTTATATAATATTATATAGGTCCTTATATAATATATAATTAAATAACTTTATTATAAAACTATACTATATATATAAAGCTAAAAATAGAGTAATACTATATAGTTAACCTTAAAAATAATATAGTATTTTATATACTTTAAGTTATAGAAAAGTTGCTTTCTAGCTATAGAGTATTATTTATTATAAGCCTTAGTGTATAATAACTAAGATTTAAAATTTTATATCACTAAAAAGCAGCGATTTTTTATCCTAAATATAAGTTTAGAAATTTATATTAGTAAAAAGCTTATAACTTTTAGCTTAAAATTAATCTTAAATTTAGGTTTAGAAATTTAGATTCTTATAATATAGCGACTTTTAATCTTAAACCTAGGTTTAGAAATCTAGATTACTAAAAAAAGAANATCTAAATTACTAAAAAAAGAAGTTAGTTTTTATCTTAAACCTAAGTTTAGAAATTTATATCCTTAAATTATAGTAACTTTTAATCTTAAACCTAGGTTTAGAAATTTAGATTACTAAAAAAAGAAGCTAGTTTTTATTCTAAACTTAGGTTTAGAAATTTATACCTTAAAGGAAAAACTAATTTTTATCCTAAACCTAGGTTTAAAGATTTATATTACTAAAAAAAAAAAGCTAGTTTTTATTTTAAACCTAAGTTTAGAAATTTACCTCCTAAAAGAAAAACTAATTTTTATCCTAAACTTAGGTTTAGAGATTTATATTACTAAAAAAAGAAGCTAGTTTTTATTTTAAACCTAAGTTTAGAAATTTACCTCCTAAAGGAAAAACTAATTTTTATCCTAAACCTAAGTTTAGAGATTTATATTACTAAAAAAAGAAGCTAGTTTTTATCCTAAACCTAAGTTTAGAAATTTAAATTATTATAATATAGTAACTTTTAATCTTAAACCTAGGTTTAGAAATTTAGATCCTCAAAATATAGCAACTTTTAATTTTAAACCTAAGTTTAGAAATTTATACCTTAAAGGAAAAACTAATTTTTATCCTAAACCTAGGTTTAAAGATTTATATTACTAAAAAAAAAAGCTAGTTTTTATTTTAAACCTAAGTTTAGAAATTTATATCCTAAAAGAAAAACTAATTTTCATCTTAAACCTAAGTTTAGAAATTTAGGTCCTTATAATATAGTAACTTTTAATCTTAAACTTAGGTTTAGAAATCTAAATTACTAAAAAAAGAAGTTAGTTTTTATCTTAAACCTAGGTTTAGAAATTTATACCCTAAAGGAAAAACTAATTTTTATCTTAAACCTAGGTTTAGAGATTTATATTACTAAAAAAAGAAGCTAGTTTTTATCTTAAACCTAAGTTTAGAAATTTATATCCTAAAGGAAAAACTAACTTTCATCCTAAACTTAAGTTTAGAAATTTAGGTCTTTATAATATAGTAACTTTTAATCCTAAACCTAGGTTTAGAAATCTAAATTACTAAAAAAAGAAGTTAGTTTTTATCTTAAACCTAAGTTTAGAAATTTATACCCTAAAGGAAAAACTAATTTTTATCTTAAACCTAGGTTTAGAGATTTATATTACTAAAAAAAGAAGCTAGTTTTTATCTTAAACCTAAGTTTAGAAATTTATATCCTAAAGGAAAAACTAACTTTCATCCTAAACTTAAGTTTAGAAATTTAGGTCTTTATAATATAGTAACTTTTAATCCTAAACCTAGGTTTAGAAATCTAAATTACTAAAAAAAGAAGTTAGTTTTTATCTTAAACCTAAGTTTAGAAATTTATACCCTAAAGGAAAAACTAATTTTTATCTTAAACCTAGGTTTAGAGATTTATATTACTAAAAAAAGAAGCTAGTTTTTATTTTAAACCTAAGTTTAGAAATTTACACTCTAAAAGAAAAACTAATTTTTATTCTAAACTTAGGTTTAGAGATTTATATTACTAAAAAAAGAAGTTAGTCTTTATCCTAAACCTAATATACTAATAATTATTTATAAGCTATAAAGGTTTATTTTTACTTATTTCTTTCTTTATTTAGTATTATTTAGTAGTATCTATAGTCTATTTATTATTTTATTCTTTATAGCGTATTATACTTATATTTTAGCTATAAAAGGATATTATAATATTTAATATTATTCTTCTCCTTAACTAAATCTACTTTACTAATCTTCAGCTTTATTATAGCTAAGATATTTCTTTATATAATTTTCTACTTAATATAACTCTATTACCTTAAGAGCTTATTCCCTAATAGTAATATTATTATTTAGTGTTATTTAGCGTTTATTTACCCCTTCTAACTATTAAAGCTAACTTTTAAAGCTTTAAGAGCTTATTTCTATCCTATAGTCTTATTACTTAGTGAAGCTTAAGATCTATTTAAACCTTCCTATCTATATTTATTTTAGCTAAATTTCTTTATTTATTATATTTATATTAGATATAAATAACTATACTTCTAAGGTACTATTAAGGGGTTATATTTTATAGTANATTAGATATAAATAACTATACTTCTAAGGTATTATTAAGGGGTTATATTTTATAATATAGTAGAATACTACTATTATCTATATTATTAGAAGTCTTCCTCTATTTATTCTCTATCTCTATTATTTAGTATTACTTAGTGTTTATTTAACTTTTATAACTACTAAGGATTAATCTTAAGTTTTAGGATCTAATTTCTATCTACTAGGCTTATTACTTAGTGAAGCCTAAAGATAATTTAAACCTTCTTATTAGGTACTAAGGATTAATCTTAAGCCTTAAGATCTAATTTCTATCTACTAGGCTTATTACTTAGTAAAGCCTAAAGATAATTTAAACCTTCCTACTAAGTACTAAAGATTAATCTTAAGCCTTAGGATCTAGTTTCTATCTACTAGGCTTATTACTTAGTAAAGTCTAAGGATAATTTAGACCTTCTTATTAGGTATTAAGGATTAATCTTAAGCCTTAAGATCTAGTTTCTATCTATTAGGATTATTACTTAGTGCAGCTTAAGGTCTATTTAAACCTTCTTATCTATATTTATCTTAACTATATTAGTTATAAATAATTATATTTCTAAGGTGTTATTAAGAGGTCTTTAAGCTAAGTATTAAGAGCTAGTTTCTATTTACTAATCCTATTACTTAGTAATACTTATAGTTACCTTAAGTATATTAGTTTAGTATTATTTACTACCTCTATTATCTAAGTATTCCTATTAGTATACTATAAGATAGCTATTAGTAGTATAAATCTATAGATAAGTTGCTCCTTATAGTATATACTATACTAGATATTTAAATAAGTAAGCGTATTTATTAGGCGTATCTATATGTTAAACTAAGCTTTTAGATTCTACTTACCTACTTAAAAACTATAAAGGAGTGTAGATATAAACCCTATTTAAAACTATAAAGTAGTATAGATTTATAAATCTATAAAGCCTTTAAGAAATATACTAAAGTAAAGAATATATAATAACTATATATTATGTTTTATAGTATAGAAAAATACTACTATTATCTATATTATTAGAAGTCTTCCTCTATTTATCTCCTATCTCTATTATTTAGTATTACTTAGTGTTTATTTAACTTTTTAAGCTACTAAGGTCTCTATTTAAGCTTTAAGAGCTAACTAATTTAAAGCTAGTAATACCTACTCCTTTTAAGTTTATTAGACCTATAGATAACCTTCCTAAACTATATAATATAATTAATAAGAAGGGTTAGTATAGATTAACCTTTATATACCTACTCTAAAGGATTAATCTTAAGCCTTAGTATCTAGTTTCTATCTATTAGGTCTATTACTTAATAAAGTCTAAAGATAATTTAGACTATCCTACTATATATTAAGGATTAATCCCTAGCCTTAAGATCTAATTTATATCTAGTAGTCTTATTACTTAGTAAAGCTTAAGGTCTATTTAAACCTTTCTATTTATATTTATCTTAGCTATATTAGTTATAAATAACTATACTTCTAAGGTACTATTAAGGGGTCTTTAAACTAAGTATTAAGAGCTAGTTTCTATTTACTAGTCCTATTACTTAGTAATACTTATAGTTAACCTAAGTATATTAGTCTAATATTATCTACTACCTCTATTATCTAAATATTCCTATTAGTATATTATAAGATAGCTATTAGTAGTATAAATCTATAGATAAGCTGCTCTTTATAGTATATACCCTCCTAAGTCTCTAGATAAATTTAATATAGTTCTAGAAAGTTTTAATATTCTATATAGCCCTTAAGAAATATACTATAAAATATATAGTAACTATATATTATGTTTTACTATAGGAAAGAAAAGCTATATTATTTATATTATCTAAAGTTATCCTAAATTTATTCCCTATTATAATTATTATAGGAACGCTCTAAAGATAGCTCTAGCCTTACTATAGATTAGAAACCTTCCCTTATATTATATATATAAGCCTATAATTTCCTTATAGAAAGTTATTATAAGTAATTTAAGTATTATTCTATTAGTATATAGGCTAGTTAAAATAGGCTAAGTTAACTAAGCTAGTTTAAACCTTTCTATACTATAGATTAGTAGTACTATATATACTCTAAAAGTATAATATTATCTACTATCTTTATTATTATAGTATTCCTATAAGTATATTATAGAGATATAAAACCTAAGTTTAAAAAGCTAATTTAGTAGGTAGTAGTTACTAAAGTCCTAAACCTAGGTTTAGAAATTTATATTACTAAAAAATAGCTACTTTTCATTCTAAACCTAGGTTTAGAAGTTTATATTACTAAAAAGCTAATAATTTTTAGCTTATACTTAATCCTAAACTTAGGTTTAGAAATTTATATATTAAAAAATAGTAACTTTTAATTTTAAACTTAGGTTTAGAAATTTATAACCTTAAAAAACAGCTCCTTTTAATCCTAAACCTAGGTTTAGAAATTTATATTACTAAAAAATAGCTACTCTTTATTCTAAACCTAAGTTTAAAAACCTACTCTAATAGCTTATACTCTCTTAGATCCTAAACCTAAGTTTAAAACCTACCTCTATAGCTATAAACTAAAAGGACTTTAAACTTAGGTTTAAAAAACTAAATTAATAATTACTAATTATTAAGATCTTTAACTTTTAAGCTTAATCTCTATCTAATATCCTTATTATCTAGCTTTATTTAGTAGGTATTTAGATATTCCTACTATTTAGAAATAACCTAAAACTTAAGAAGCTAATAAGTATATAGCTAGTAATACCCACCTTTTATAATAATTTATATATCTTAAACCTAGGTTTAGAAACCCTACTTAGCGAAAAGGAGCTACTAAAATCTTAAACCTAGGTTTAGAAATTTAGCAGCTATTAGAATCCTAAACCTAGGTTTAGAAATTAATATTAATAGCTAATAATTATTAAAATCTTAGACCTTATCTATTACTTAGTACTATTTAGCGTTTATTTAGATATCCTTACTAAAAAGAACCTTTTTTAAATCTTAAAAACGTTCTTAATATATACTACACTATTATCTATTATCCTCTAGTATTTATTTAGGCTATATTATCTTAGAATATAAACCCTCTATTATACTATATTTTAAACTATAGTTTAAGAACTTATTATAGTTACTATAAAGCTCTAAAAACTATAATTATACTATAGTAATACCTATATTCTTATAGTTTTAAAATAAGCTTAATTATAGTTTAAATTATATATATTATATTTATTTTATCTCTATTATCTCTACTACTTTAAATTAATAGCCTTAATATTTTATTCTCTTATAGAGGTATATACTATCTCTATTATCTAGTATTACTTAGTGTTTATTTAGTATTAAGCGTTAATAAGGATAATATAATAGCCTAAAGAGCTTATATTAATATTATATTATCTAGCTTTATTTATTATAATTATTATTTATAAACTATACCCCCTATTACTATAATATTCTTTTATAAATCTAAATCTAAAGTAAGTACTTAATCCTCTTATAATATATAGGGGCTTAATATATACTAAGGTATAACTTATAAGAGATTATTAAGCTTTACTTAAGAGGTAATAATTATTTTAGAGAAAGTAGAATTTATTTTATAAAGTGGTTTTTATATAGTAAACCCTTTTAGATCTCCTTTTTACTATAATCTTAGCTTTATATCCCTAGTAATAAGTCTTTTACCCCTTAACTCTATTCTTATCTAGCCTCACTTAGTATTTATTTATATCTCCCTACTACTAATTACTAATTTTAACTCCTTAAGTAGATACCCTAACTTATATAGTATCTATAAGAAGATATATAAATTTATTATATATATTTAGAAGTAAGAATCTAAAAATCCTTATTACTTCTTTTAACTTAGTATTTAAGTACTATTTAGAGAGCATTAAAGCGATAATAACCCTTCTAGCCTATAAAAAGCTTATAATATAGGTAGTATATATTATCTATTATCTTTATTATTATACTATTCCTATTAGTATACCTTAAGAAGACTATAATACTTAAAACTTTATAAATAGAGTATAACCCCTAATAGATATCTAAATACCTAAGTATATTCTTTAGGCTTTTCTATTTAAAAGAAGAAATCACTTATAGATTAGTATAGGTTTCCTAAAAGCTAGTGAGGAGACTATATAATATTTATTTATATCTCCCTACTATAAATTACTAGTCTAAACTCTTTAATTAGATATACTACCTTATATAGTATATAAGAGAATATTTAAATATACTAAGTATACTTAGTAGAAAGAGAATAGATATTCTCTCTTTTACTTCTAAAAAGATAATTTATATAACTACCTAAAGAGCATTAAGGCTATAATAACTCTTCTAGTTTATAGAGAGCTTATAATATAAGTAGTATATATTATCTATTATCCCTATTATTATACTATTCCTATTAGTATACTTTAAGAAGACTATAACACTTAGAACTTTATAAATAGAGTATAATCCTTAATATATACCTAAATACTTAAGTATATTTTTTAGGCTTTCCTATATAAAAGAAGAAACTATTAATATATTAGTATAGGTTTCTTAAGAGCTAGTGAGGAGACTATATATTTATAATGAAGATAGATCTAAATACTTAATCTATTTACTAGAGAATATATAGTAGGTTAGTTTTATTTATAAGGCTTATAAATTAATAGCTCTATCATCCTATATTATTTAGTAATTATTTAGGTCTTTATAATAGGAAGATTAGTTTCTAACCCTTATAGGTTAAGCTTATATAGTACTTCTATTATCTAGTATTTCGCTATACTTATTTATATCTAAACTTCGCTTTATATTAGCCTAATCTTTAGTAATAAGATATACTAACCTTAAGTTTAAAGGTTTATATCACTAGCTAGTAGCTATCTTAATACTAGGATTAGGTTTATAGAATTATATTATTAGCTTATAGCTATAGTAATTATAAACTTAGGTTTAGGAATTTATATTATAGGATAGTAGTTATTAGAATTTTAAACTTAGTTTTAGGAAACTACTTTAGTAATCTCTAGCTTTAAGGAATATAAATATACTATACTAATACTTATATTCCTATAGTTCCTAACTAAATATAATTATTATATAGATTATATATACTATACTATACCTATTCTATTAATACTCCCTCTACTACTATATATTTATAGCCTTAGGAGTATCTTTATACTATAAGTTATAAAGTAACCTTATCGTCTAGCGTTATTAAGTGTTAATTTAATCCTTATTAATAGCAGAGAATGTGTTATAGCTTTATTCGCCTATCTAAATATTATATAATCTAAAGATATCCCTTATAATTATTATCTATTAATTATTCCCCTTATTATAAGAAGAATTAATCTAAAGCCTCTATATTGCTCTTAAGCTGCCTCTTATCTAATTATATAGTATAAACCTTTATTTATATAGTATATATAAAAGAATCCCTTAGCTTATAAGACACTATAGTGTAACTAAATATACTTATAGCTTCCTAGTTATCTAAGGTGCTGCTTAGTAGGCATTTAGTCTAATATAACCTATCTTAACTATAGATAACTTAGGGGATAAATAATATAATTCTCTAGCGTTATCTATTAACCTTATAGTCCTATTATTCCTATTAGTATACTTTAAGAAGGCTATAGTAGCTAGTAAGTAATAAATATAACACTTATTAGAGCATACCTCTCTTTAGTTCTTATATAGCTAAATATATTTATAGAGCTTATCTTTATATTAGAATAAATATTATCTTAGGTTCCTAATAGCTAATAAGGAGTCTAAATATTTATATCTAATATTTATATAAATCCTTATTATATTTGCTATAGAATATATAATTACTACACTCTATATATAGGAAGTATACGTAAAAGATAATACAGTTACTTAAGATTATCTATTATCTCTATTATTATATTATTCTTATTAGTATATTATAGAAAGGATATAATAGCTAGGAATCTATAGGTTAAATACTTTATAAAGTGTAGTCTAATAAATATAACTAAATATAACGTAGTTCCTACTGAATATAGTAGCTAGTGAAAGTAATTAGGTTGTTTTTTTCTTAAAGTTGCTGAGAAGTAGAGATATTTATATCTACTATAGGTATATAGATCGGAAGAGCACANTAATAACTAGTAATTATACTTTATTCCTCTTATATATATAATAATAGCTGTCTTATATCTAGTATCTAGCTTTAGTGTTATAGTTAGCTATCTAATAGTGGGGTCTACTAATAGAAGCTAGGGATTAACACGTTATAATAGTATTAAGGTTGTAGTCTAAGTTATAAGTTATAAGCTAATAATAAATTAAGTCTTTAGAGGCTAAAGTGATTAGTTTTAAACTTAATAAGTAATTCGCAGTAAAGGTAAGCTAAAAGTATCTATAAGGATAAATACTAAGTTAATTACTAAAGAGCTATAGAAGTCTAACCTTAAGTGAAGCTTAGGTTATATTATATATAAGTCCTAAATAGTGTCCTTTATCTACTTTTAGGTGATCACCTAGGTATATAAGTAATTATAATTAGTTAGTAATACTAACTAATTACTAAGTATTTCTTCTTATACTTTATTAATTATTCTCTTATCTTATTATTATATAATTTATACTATAGTTCTTCTATTCTAAGTAAGTCCCTATTATTCCCTTTAATTCTATAGTATAAATATCCTATCTTAGCTACCTAATACCTAATAAGTTAGTTAACTATTATCTATATATAATAGGTTATAATATTAAGTCCCCTCTCTAAAAGTCTTACCCTTAAGACCTAATATAAGTAGGTTGTTAGTCTTAGGTTAGGGATCTATTAATTATACTTCTTATTTTACCTATAATACTAATACTATATTAGGTTATATTTAGAAATTAAAATTAAATACTATTTCTACTCTTTATTATTATAACTATATTTTACGTATTACTAAGTTTAATCTAGTTATTAATATGCCTTATTCTTATTATTATTTTTTAGGGAAGTATTATAAACTTCTTCTTAGTAATAAAGTTTATAGTAAGTATACTTATTTAGAGTAGTCTTATAATATAGTAGTAAATACTATTTATACTTATAAGTCTTTATTTTTACTATATTTCCTATTTAGTACTAACTTATTCTAGTTAATTACTTATTAGATAAAGCTACTCGTTTAGAGGATACTAAAGTAACTAAAGAGGAGGTATTAAGAAAGAAAGTAACTACTTTATATACTATATAAGTTAAGTTAGATAAGTCTATAATATAGTTAGATTATTTATATAAATAGAAAAGGATAGTATTTTAAAAAAGTTAGGAGGTTATAGAAGAGGAGCTAGTAATATCTCCTATATTAGAAGTTTAGTCTATAAGTAGTTTTAATATTTTAAACTTAGATTTAATTCTTAATTAGAATTTTAGTACTCTAAGTTTTTTATTAGGGGAGTCTTAGTTATATTTTAATGTTCTTAGTTAAATAGATATATTTTCTTATTATACTAGTTTAAAGTGTCCTCTTAGTTATACCTATATTAATAGGAGTTATATTCTTTATTTCTTAGCTTCTCTTCGTTTCTATTATATTTCTTTTTATATTTATCTTTCTCTTTTATTAGTATATTTTATATACTCCTTAAATTCTTCTAAAGTTATAAGTAGGCTTAGTCTATCTTTAGGATTAATATAATTAAGTGTTCTAATATACTTATTAATCTTATCTTAACAGTTAAGTAAGTTATTATTAGGTTCTTATATGTTATCTTTATATCTATAGTTTTTCTATTTAATAAGGTATTCTTATTTATTATCTTTATACTAATAGTCTAATAACTTCTCTACTTTATACTCTAGTTTATTATCTTTTATAATAATAAAGTTATTTATTTATAATCCTCATAGTACTAGTTTAAGAAGTGAAATATAGAATACTAAGTGGTATTTTATAGTTTCTAGGAGTTTAAGCTTATAGTTAACTAGTGAGATAACTTATAAGATTTTAAAAGGTTTAAGTTTTTTATAGTTAAGTTTATTACTTAGTCGTTTTATTTTAATATTTCGCTATATAAGGTAGGTATTATCTCCCTCTTTTAAAGTTAATCTCTTAATCTTTTATTTATTACTAAATCTTAATATTTATTATTAGATAAATTTAAGTTTTTTATAAGTATTACTTTAGATATCCTTAATTTATTATACTGAGGTAGTAGCTTTAACTATAGCTAAGCCTACTTAAGGTTCTCTATAAGTAGTTAGTTTAAAGCTATAGTTAAGGTAGAAGGAGGATTCCTTAATACTTTCTCTAATTATACTGTTATAAGTAAATTAGGTAATTAGTAAAAGTATAACTTAGTTATCTTAATTATAGTTAATATAGGTATAGAGGTAAGTTTTAAGGATTTAATTAATTCGTTCTATTTATCTATTAGTCTATAGGTAGAATATAGTAGATATTAATTATTTAATACTAAGTTATAATATAATTAACTTCTAAAACTTAGAAGTGAAGATTTTATCTCAGTTTAATATAATTTCCTTAGGTGTTCTGTGGTTAGTAATAATATACTTAAGGAAGGTATATATATATTCTTTAGTGTTACTTGCTTCTTTATATAGGATAAAGTAGGTATACTTTATAAGTTAGTTTATAATAATAAAAATACTATTAAAGTATACTCCTATAAGGGGTTCTTAAGACTTTAGTAGTTTAATAATAAAGTTAAGAGATATAAATTACTAAGCAGTTTGCAGTATAAGTAAAGGTTATAGTATACTATAAGGTTAATATTAAGTAGGTTTACTTTTTAGGTATACCTTATAATCCTTAATTACTTTTGCTATACGTTCTCTTATAACCTTTTCTCTATATTATTATTATAATTATTTTTAGGTTTTTATAATTCCTTAATAACTATATATAAGGCGTATATAAAATTCTATAATTGCTTTATTATCTAGTTTACTAGATAGGCTAGTACTAAATTATTTAGCTATTATTAAGAGTTTAGCTGCTAGTACTAGGTCTCTATTATTTTATTATTTGAGAATCACCTAGGTTTCTTTAGGTACTAAGATATTATAGTTTAGTTATTAGCTAAGAGTATCTGCTCTATTATTATTTAATCCTTTTTAGTAGATTATTTAAAAGTTAAATTTAAATAAGAACTCTAACTATTTAATCTATTATTTATTTAATACTTTTAAAGTTATGAAGTGCAAAAGGTTCTTATAATCTAAGTATATAAGTACTTTATAGATAGTCCTTAAGAGCTTAAGTCTTTATTCTTTAAAGGCTTTAATAATTACTATAAGTTTTTTATTATAGATTTAGTAGTTAAGCTTAGGTCTATAAAACTTATAAGAGAAGAAGGTATAGGGGTATAGTTATCCTTTTAAGTCTTATTAGGATAGTTATACTCTAATTATATAGTTAGATATATTAGGTTCTACTTTAAACTGTTTTATNTTAGGTTTAAGATAATTAGGATAGGTTTATTAGTAATAAGGTCCTTAATTTTCTAAAATATTATCTATTATAGTTCTTCCTATATAAAGGGTATATCTTTATAGCTAAAGCTAGTAAGAGCTATATTAATCTTACTATANTACTATAGTTTTTAATAAACTTATAGTAGAAGTTAATAAAACCTAGGAATCCTTAGACTTCCTTAAAGTTATTAGGTATTAGTTATTCCTTAATAGCTTTAACTTTATTTCCTAATATATAAACCTTTCTAGAGGTGATAATAAATCTAAGGTATTCTACCTTTTATATATAGAATTTACTTTTTTTAGGTTTAATTAAGAGTTTAGTTTCCTAAAAAGCTTATAAGATATAGTAAATATCTTCTTTATACTTCTTAAGTATAAGTAAGAAGATAAAGATATTATCTAAATAGATAACTATATAGATATTAATATACTTATATAGTACTATATTAATTATATTTTAGAATATTATAGGTATATTAGTAAGACTAAAAGGTATAATAAGGTATTTAAAATATCTTTTTTATATCTAAAAAGTAATTTTCTATTTTTCGCTTTATTTTATTCAGATTAAGTTATAAGCTTCTTTAAGATTAAAAGCTATAAACTAGTTAGCTCTATATAGAAGTTATTTTATCTTATTTATAAGGAGTAATAAGTAGTAATTTTTAATTATTATTTCGTTAAGTATATAATAGTTAATATATAGCTATAGTTTTTTATTCTTCTTAAGTATAAATAGGATAGAGCTTCTTATTAGTAATATTAAAAGTCTAATATAACCTTTCCTAAAGTTTTCTTTAAGGTATTTATCTAAAGCTTCTATCTCTATTAGGTTAAGTCTATAGATCTTATTAAATTATAGTTCTTTCCCTTCTTTAAGGGGGATTTTATAATTAAAACTAGTATATTTAGGTAGTTTAGTTTCTAATTCAGCTATAAAGAGTTTCTTATAAACTCTATATTCTTCTAAGATAGATAGAAGTAGATTATTCTTTTATTTAAGATCTATTATTATTAATAGTAGTAATATAGCTTACTTTACCTTAAGGTAGTAGATATATTATCTTATAGTTCCTTACTATATTAGCTTATTTAAGGCTTATTTTTAATAAAGCTACTTAGGGACTAAGTTATTATAGTCCTAATAGAGTTAGCTTTTACTCTAATCTATTTATAAGTTACTTATTTATAGCTAAAGTAGTCTTAGTACTATATTATATATTCCTAAGTTAGTAATATTAAATTAGATTTTTTCTTTTTAATTTAGGTAGCTTATCTTAAAAGGTATAGTCTTATTATAGATAGTACCTCCTTTATATTTAAATTCTTCTCTTTCTACTATATATAACTAATATAGTTATTCTTTTCCTCCCTATAATACTTTTAGCCTATTAATAGCTTAAGGGGTAATAAAGTTTGCTTTAGCTCTACTATTAATTAGTATAAGTGTTATTTATTAGTTAATAGTAACTTTAAGTTCTATATTACCTTAATATCTTTATAATATTTAGTAGATAAACCTTTTCTTTATTACTTATTATAGTTTTATATTAATAAGTAGGTTTAGTTTTTTAACTATTCTAAATATCCTAGGTAGGTGATTTATTTCCCTTCTTATTATACCTTTATAAAGCTGTTTTTATAGTATCTAATTTAAGGAAGTTAAGGTTTATTTTTTATAATTCTCTAGGTATATACTTTTTCTTTATAGTAGATTTAGTATTTATTATATTAGTATTTATCCTATTTTATCTATTTATTATAGAGGTATTCTATAGGAAATTATTAGCTAGAGGTAAATATAGTAATATTACTATTAAACTTTCTAAGTTCCTATCTAGTGAGGGTATATATAGTATAAACACTTTATAAGGGATTATTATTATATTACTTAGGTTAGAAATAATAGTTATACTTATCTCTTATATAAATTTCATAATAGTTAAAGAAATATTATACCTAAAAGAGGTATTAGTAGTTAGGGTTAGTGATTTTAAGGTAGAGGTGATCTTTAGTCCTAAGTTATAAGGTATAATATATTCTTAGCCTTACGTTAAGTATATTATAAAGTTTAATAAACTGTTTGTTATTATATAAGTTAATTTACTTATATATAATTTACTTAGATATATTATCCTTTTTAGATTCCTTTTTAGAGCTAGTGTTATCTATACTAAGGGTAAGCTTATAAGTAATCTCTACCTAAGTATATTAGTATATAATATTATAAGGTTTATCTAAGTTATAAGGAAAGTTCTCTCTTTCTCTAAAAGTTTAGTTATTTATAAGATTAAATAGTTATTATTCTTTTAGGGGGTTATATTAGTAATCTAGCTTATTATTAGATTTTTCCCTTATCTATTCCTAAAGTTCTTAATTAATTTATTTAATCTTAATAAAGTTTCTATATACTTATTCTCTTTATTTTATATATAAGAGTATAGTATTAAGTTATCTTTCCTAAAGTAGGTTATAAGGTTCTTCTTAGATCTTTTCTAGATATATTTTTTTAGCTACCTAGAGGTATAAAAGTTTCTACTTATTATTATTCTCTAGTTTTTTAGGTATTATATAGGTAATTTAGTTTAGAAGTTTATAGTTAACTTAACTTTAGTTATTAGTTATTTTAGGGGTAGAACTAAGAATTAGTTAGAGTTACTATACTTATAGTATCTTATTTAGTTATTCTCTAGTTTTTCTTTAGATCTTACTATTACTAATACGTATTATTACTAGGGTTTTTAGATATATATTTAGAGTAGTTATATTATATCTAAACTACTTAAGGTTACTATCTCTTAAGTAGTATCCTAATATTTCCTTATCTTTAAGGTAGATTTAATAGTTATTATTATAATATTTAGTTTAGGATTAGGATATATATAGTATTTTTATAATAGTATTAACTTATTATAGTTATTTAGCTACTAGCTTCTAAGGAAGCTTTTTAAGCTGCTTATAGTCTCTAGTAATATATCCTTATTTATTATAGTTATAACACTTAAGGTTTTAAGGCTTCTTATTATTAGGTTTAGTTATTATACTAAGATCTATAAGTCTACTATATTATCTATAAGTAGTACTTTAATAAGTGTTATTCTAGTTATTATAAGGTTTATTATTATTCTATTAAGGGTTAAACTTCTGCTAAGGCTACTATTAATACTTATATCTTAAGTTTAATCCTTATTGTTTTTTACCTTTTTCTTTATAGCATTTAAAAAGTTAATTATTAATCTTAATAATAAGGTTAGTATATTATAAAAAGTCTTTAGGATAGTTAATCTTAATAATCTTATTTTTAACTTTATCCTTAAGTCCTTAATAGAATATAAAGATCTTAGTTTCTTTAGTAAAATTAAATTAGATACTAAGTTATCTAAATATAGTAGTATATTCTTTAGTTAACTTTATCTATTATAGCTATATAAGGTCTCTCTTAACTTATTATTTCTTATTAAGATCTTAGAAGAAAGAGTAAAAAGTATCTTTAAATTCTTTAAAACTACTATAGATATTATAGGTCTTAATAAAGTATTTATCTAAAGTTTTATACTTAAGGAACTCTTTCTAAATAAGTTTAAACTACTTAAAGGCTTATCTTTATAGGTAAGTAGTAATATAAATAACTTTTTTAGTCTAGCTAGTAAAGTCTTTATAATAGAAGTTTTAATAGTTTTTAACTTAAATTAAGAATAATTTAAGTTATTTAGAGGTATTATTATAAGTAATTAGAGCACTAAGTTTAAGCTTCTATTATCCTCTAGTAGAGGTTATAATAATATTAATAGCTACGTATAAGGTATAGATTTCCTCTTAGAGTTCTTTAATATTAATATTACTATTTTATCCTCTAAGTTAGATAACTTTATTTTCTAGGTCTATAATATATTAGAGGCTATTTCCTAGTTATTATATTATTTCTTTAAGGTTTTAAAGTTCTATAGTAGTATTATTATATATAGTTTAAACTTTAGCGATATTATTATCTCTTTTCTTAACTTTAGTTTAAAGGTGTTTATAAATATCTTTCTTTAGGGTTACTTTATTATTAAAGTCTATTACTATAAAGGCTCCTTTAAGTTCTTTAGCTAAGTTTTAGACTAGCTACTATAAGGAGGAGGAGGTCCTTAGAGTAAGTAACTTAGTAGAGGCGCGTAAAGATATACTTATTATTTTACTATTAATAGGTATTAATAGTTAACTTACTGAATAGGAGTAATTAAAATGTTATAATTAGCTATCTAATAGTAAGGTTTACTAATAGAAACTAAAGATTAATACGTTATAATAGTATTAAGGTTATAGTCTAAATTATAAGTTATAAGCTAATAATAGATTAAGTCTTTAGAAGCTAAAGTAATTAGTCTTAGACTTAATAAGTAATTTATAATAAAGGTAAGCTAAAAATATCTATAAGGATAAATATTAAGTTAATTACTAAAGAACTATAGAAGTCTAACCTTAAGTGAGACTTAGGTTATACTATATATAAGTCTTAAATAGTATCCTTTATCTACTTTTAGGTGATCACCTAGGTATATAGGTGATTATAATTAGTTAGTAATACTAACTAATTACTGAGCGTTTCTTCTTATACTTTACTGATCGTTCTCTTATCTTATTATTATATAACTTATATTATAGTTCTTCTATTCTAAGTAAGTCCTTATTATTCCCTTTAATTCTATAGTATAAATATCCTATTCTAGTTACCTAATGCCTAAATAGGTTAGTTAACTGTTATTTATATATAATAAGTTATAATATTTAGTTAGTAGTAATTTAAATCCTTCTACTAAGGAAGGCTATTATTAACCCTTAGGGGGTTAAGCTTATATAGTATCTCTATTATTTAACCTTATTATATATTTATTCTAATTACTTTAGTTATTATAGTAGAAAACTAGCTTTATAATTTCTATTATTTAGTATTACTTTATATTTATTTATTACCTTACTATATATAGGCTTAATTCTATCTAAGAGGATATCTTAAACCTAGGTTTAGGAAGGTAGCTTAGTAAAATATAGTAAATAAAATCCTAAACCTAGGTTTAGGAATATAGCTTAGTAGAATATAGTAAATAAAATCCTAAACCTAGGCTTAGAAACTCTACTTAGTGATATATAGTAAATAAAATCCTAAACCTAAGTTTATAAATATAACTTAGTAAAATATAATAAATAAAATTTTAAACTTAGGTTTAGAAATATAACTTAATAAAATATAGTAAATAAAATCTTAAACCTAGGTTTAGAAATATAATTTAGTAAAATATAGTGAATAAAATCCTAAACCTAAGTTTAGAAGTATAACTTAGTAAAATATAGTAAATAAAATCCTAAACCTAGGTTTAGAAATATAACTTAGTAGAATATAGTAAATAAAATCCTAAACCTAGGCTTAGAAACTCTACTTAGTGATATATAGTAAATAAAATCCTAAACCTAAGTTTATAAATATAACTTAGTAAAATATAATAAATAAAATCCTAAACCTAAGTTTAGAAGTATAACTTAGCAAAATATAATAAATAAAATCCTAAACTTAGGTTTAGAAATATAACTTAATAAAATATAGTATATAAAATCCTAAACCTAGGTTTAGAAATATAACTTAATAAAATATAGCAAATAAAATCCTAAACCTAGGTTTAGAAATATAACTTAGTAAAATATAGTAAATAAAATTTTAAACCTAGGTTTAGAAATTTAATAGCTATTAGAATCTTAAACTTAAGTTTAGAAGTCTAAGAAAAAGCAGGTATTAAAGTTATAGACCTAAGTTTATAAATTTAGCAGCTCCTAAAATCCTAAACTTAAATTTAGGAATTTAACCTACTGAAAAGTAGTAAATAAAATCCTAAACCTAGGTTTAATAATATAGCTTAGTAAAATATAATAAGTAAAATCCTAAACCTATATTTAGAAATCTAATAATAAATAAAATCCTAAACCTAAGTTTAAAAATTCAGCCTAATAAAAAGTAGTAAATAAAATTCTAAACCTAGGTTTAGAAATATAGCTTAGTAAAATATAGTAAATAAAATCTAAAACCTAAGTTAAGAAGTTTAGTAGCTACTAGAATCCTAAACCTAGGTTTAGAAATTTATATAACTAAGAAGTAGTAACTTTTAATCTTAAACTTAAGTTTAGAAATTTATAGCACTAAAAAGCTAATAATTTCTATCTTAAACTTAGGTTTAGAAATTTATATAACTAAAAAAGTAGCTACTTATTATCTTAAACTTAGGTTTAGAAATTTATATTACTAAAAAAATAGCTACTTTTTATTCTAAACCTAAGTTTAGAAACCTATTCTAGTAGCTAGCGCCCTCTTATATAGCTATAAGCTAAAAGGATTTTAAACCTAAGTTTAGAAATTTAGATTAGTAAGTATTACTAAGATCTTTAACCTTTAGGCTTAATCCTTATCTATTATCCCTATTATCTAGTATTATTTAGTAGGTATTTAGATATCTTATTAACCTTTAGGATAATTTTACCTAGCTTATTATAATTATACCCTATAAAGCATATATATTTATACCTAAAGTAGGTATAAATAAATAAGTAGTTATATAGTATATAGTATAATATAATGCTATATTTTATATTATAAGTTAAAAAAGAGCTTTTATATCTCTATTATTTAGTGTTATTTTATACTTATTTAACCTCTTTAGTTATTAAAGTATAGTTCTAAGCTATAGTATAAATAATAGAAGACTAAAGATATAGAAGTAGGATATAGAAGAGGTAATAGAAATCTTTAGAAATAAAAAGGTGAAGTACTTTATAAATAGAATATAACCCTAAAAAAGAATANAAGTACTTTATAAATAGAATATAACCTTAAAAAAGAATATATTAAGATAAGAGATTTAAGATAAAGTAACTTCCTACTATTTTATAAATAGATTATATAGAGAGAGAGAGAGTATAATATAGTACTCTCTTTTATATATCCCCTTTATGCTACTATTAGCCTTAGTAATTCTATAACTATAATAGCTTAAATAATTATAAATAACCCTCTTTTAGAAGAGGACTTTAAACCTTTATTTTATATTACTACTTTAGCTAGACCTAATTAATACCTAAGATAGCTAATATTTAGTATATTAAGTCTTTTATAACTATAATAAATAGAATCTTAAACCTAAGTTTAGAAATTCACCTTAAGAATTTAAACCTATTTACTAGCTCTATAGTCTTATATTATCTAGTACCTATTTAACTTAATATTAGTTTAACTCTCCCTATAAATAATATATACTAGCTTTAGCTATCTAATAGGTAATCTAGATAACTATTCACCTTTAAGCCTAAGAACTCTTTTAAATACTTAGAAAACTAGTTATAGATTAATACTTATTTTAGAGAAACTCTATTATAAAAAGCAAAGTACCCTAAGCTTTTAGTATTATTATTTATCTCTATTATAATATTATTTATCTTAATATATTATTATAAGGCTACTAGTCTTATACTTCTACGCTAGAAGCTAATCTTTTAAATATATAGCTTAAAAGGATACTAAATAAATATATATATTTATTTAGCTTTAGGTTATAAAATAAAGCGTTATAATATTTAGCCTAGCTACTTAATAACTACTAAGGAGTATAAAGATATAAGTTTAAAATAGATAAAAATACCTTATTAGCTATAGATCACCTTAAAATTAAGAGTACTATATAAGTAGGAAGGGGGGGGGAGGGGAACTAGTACTAATAATATTTACTTAGTTAAGATATTAAAATAAAAAATATAAAAAAACCCTAAGAATAAATTAGTTATATATAAATAGATATAGAAAACTTAGAAACCTAGTTAAAATATTTAGAACTATAACTATAAACTTAAAATATAGTAGTATATCTTCTATATAACGTCTAGAGTTACTTATATATAAGATCTTTTTCTAATATCTCTCTTAAAGTGAGCTTTATCTACTACCTTATTCCTAACTTATATTAGCTCTAGGAAAACCTTATACTAGTAGAGCTAACTATAGCTAGATAAGTATACCTTATAGCTATTATATAGGGGTTAAATAGCTAGATAATCTCTTACTAAGACTTTAGTAGTTTAACCCCTATATACCTCTTTAGGTTAGGTATATATTTCTATCTCCCCTCTTAGATCATAATATATAATAATTTATAACTAAGCCTAAATATACTATATACCTATAAGCTAGCTTTCTTATAGGCCTAATAAATAGTTATTCTTCTTTTTNACCTATAAGCTAGCTTTCTTATAGGCCTAATAAATAGTTATTCTTCTTTTTATTTAACTAAGGTTATCCTATATTATAAGAATCCCTATAAAGGCTATACCTACCTACTCTCCTTTCCTCCTCCCTCTTCTATATTATCCTCTACTTATTTTCTAATAGAGACTATATTCTACCTAGTAACTATAAATATATCTATATCTTATAATAGTATAAATAAAAGAAGTAGATATTCTATAGAAGCGTAAAGCTTATACTAATAAACCTATATATATAACTAATAAATAAACTAAGCCTAAAATTAATAAAATACTTAATAAGTCTATAAAAAACCTACCTTTCTAGGATAGTAAGTTAGTCTTAGAACTTATAAAGGAGTACTATATAGCGTTAGCTTATATATCTATCTACGCCTTCTCTCTAACTTAGTCCCTAAAGTATAACTAGCTAATTAACTATATATAGGTTAATAAGCTCTAGAAGATCTTCTAAAGTAATATACTTAACTATATAGTAATTAAAAACTAAATCCTACTCTTAAGTTTAAAAGCAGAAATTAAAAAGATATAATAGTATACTAGTAGCTAAGTATTTAGCCTAATAAGTAGCTAAGAAGAGCAGCTTATTAAGGATTTTAGAGCATAAGATAAAATTAATAATAGCTATAAACTAGAGATCTTAGCTAAGTAGTATAAAGTTAAGGCTTTTAAAGCTTATATAGAGGAGATAGGAAGTAGTAATAAGGAGCTATAATAGGCTTATAATATCTATAATAAAGGTATATTACTTTTTATACCTACCTCCTCCTTAAGAAGGCCTAGCTAATATTTATACTAATTTATAGACTATACCCCTAATTATATTATTACTAACCTCTATATAAACTGCTTAAATATAACTCTCCTAAATAGCTATAGCTAGGTTTAAGACTAGCTTATTATAGTAGTAAAGGAGGATAAGAATTGCTTTAATAGTAAGGTATCTAAGATTATAAACTAGATATCTATAACTTTAAACTTTATAATAAATAAAAAGTTCCCTATCCCCTAACTTACTATAATCTAAAAGAATAAGAAATAGAGGGAGATAGTTATTATATAGTATAGTATATATATTAAGAAGGATATATTTTTAATATCTACTTAAGAGTAGATAATTAGCTATAGAACCTATAAAGTATAAAAACTAATAAAAAGTATAGACTAATAGTTCTAACTATATATTAGGTTTTCTTCTTTATCTTCTATAAGGTTTTATAAACCCTTATAAAGCTCCCCCCTCTAGCTAAAATATATATTATAAATATAAACTAAAAAATAATATTAGAAGAACTCCTATAAAAGTACTATAAGAAGTATATCTAAATATTATTCTACTTATACTTACCTACTTCTGAGAACCTTAATAGCTAGTATAAATAGTATTCTAACTTCTTTACTATTTTAGATAATAATTAGTACTTTAATATATATAAAGTAATTATTAATAACTAAAACTTATATTTCCCTAGGATAGCAGGGCGTAGGCGACTAGCCCTACTTATGTAAGCAGGCCTACTTTTCTCTCCCTCCCCCTAACTGTGTGTGCAGGTGTAGGCATAGATATATACATAGGCGTATATATAAGCGTAAGCGTAGTAGTTGTTATAGCTATAGGAGGGCAGCATCCTATAGCTATAATAAAGCAGCAGCATAACAGCTAGTAACAGTAGTAGTTAGTATCCTATAGCTATAATAAAGCAGCAGCATAACAGCTAGCAGCAGTAGCAGTTAGTATCCTATAGCTATAATAAAATAGCAGCGTAACAGCTAGTATCCTATAGCTATAATAAGCTTAGCTATAATAAGCCTTATAGTATAGAGGCTAGTATCCTATAGCTATAATAAGCCTAGCTATAATAAGCCTTATAGCGTAAAGGCTAGTATCTTATAGCTATAATAAGCCTAGCTATAATAAGCTTTATAGTATAGGGGCTAGCATCCTATAGCTATAATAAGCCTAGCTATAATAAAGCCTATAGCATATAGCCCTATAGCTATAATATAAGGAAACAGCTGCTAAGGGTTTAAGGTTAGGGCTAGCTATATAGAAAAAAAATCGATTTATATTAGGGGAGGTGGAAATAACTATAATTATAAAATTCTAAACTAAGGTTTAGAAAACCTACTTAGCAAAAGCTAGTTCTTAGAATCTTAAACTTAGGTTTAGAAATCCTACCTAGTAAAACCTAGCTACTAGAATCCTAAACCTAGGTTTAGAAATATAGCCTAGTAAAAACTAGCTACTAGAATCTTAAACCTAGGTTTAGAAATCCTACTTAGTAAAACCTAGCTACTAGAATCTTAAACTTAGGTTTAGAAATATAGTTTAGTAAAACCTAGCTACTAGAATCCTAAACCTAGGTTTAGAAATCCTATTTAGTAAAAACTAGTTACTAAAATCTTAAATCTAAGTTTAAAAATCCTACTTAGTAAAAACTAGCTACTAAAATTCTAAACCTAAGTTTAGAAATCCTACTTAGTAAAACCTAGCTACTAGAATTCTAAACCTAGGTTTAGAAATATAGCTTAGTAAAACCTAGCTATTAGAATCCTAAACCTAAGTTTAGAAATCCCACTTAATAAAAACTAGCTATTAGAATCCTAAACCTAAGTTTAGAAATCTTACTTACTAAAAATTAGCTATTAGAATCCTAAACCTAGGTTTAGAAATCCTACTTAGTAAAGACTAGCTACTAAAATCCTAAACCTAAGTTTAGAAATCCTACCTAATAAAAACTAGCTATTAGAATCCTAAACTTAGGTTTAGAAATCCTACTTACTAAAAATTAGCTATTAGAATCCTAAACCTAAGTTTAGAAATCCTATTTAGTAAAAACTAGCTATTAGAATCTTAAACCTAAGTTTAAAAATCCTATTTAGTAAAAATTAGCTATTAGAATCTTAAACTTAGGTTTAGAAATCCTACTTAGTAAAAACTAGCTACTAGAATTCTAAACTTAGGTTTAGAAATCTTATTTAGTAAAAACTAGCTACTAGAATCTTAAACCTAGGTTTAGAAATCCTACTTAGTAAAACCTAGCTATTAGAATTCTAAACCTAAGTTTAGAAATATAGCTTAATAAAACCTAGCTATTAGAATCCTAAACTTAGGTTTAGAAATCCTACTTAGTAAAAACTAGCTACTAGAATCTTAAACCTAAGTTTAGAAATCCTATTTACTAAAAATTAGTTACTAAAATCTTAAACTTAGGTTTAGAAATCCTACTTAGTAAAGATTAGTTACTAAAATCCTAAACCTAAGTTTAGAAATCCTATTTAGTAAAAACTAGCTACTAAAATCCTAAACCTAGGTTTAGAAATCCTACCTACTAAAAATCAGCTACTAAAATCTTAAACCTAGGTTTAGAAATCCCACTTAGTAAAAATTAGCTACTAAAATCCTAAACTTAAGTTTAGAAATCCTACTTAGTAAAAATCAGCTATTAGAATCTTAAACTTAGGTTTAAAAATCCTACCTACTAAAAACTAGCTACTAGAATCCTAAACTTAGGTTTAGAAATCCTACTTAATAAAAACTAGCTACTAAAATCCTAAACCTAGGTTTAAAAATCCTACCTAATAAAAATCAGCTACTAAAATCCTAAACCTAAGTTTAGAAATCCTACTTAGTAAAGACTAGCTATTAGAATCCTAAACCTAGGTTTAGAAATCCTACCTAATAAAAACTAGCTACTAGAATCTTAAACTTAGGTTTAGAAATCCTACTTAGTAAAAA
>NW_025544684.1:486501-506517 GCF_011800055.1 Colletotrichum gloeosporioides
TAGCTATTAGAATCCTAAACCTAGGTTTAGAAATATAGCTTAATAAAAACTAGCTATTAGAATCTTAAACCTAGGTTTAGAAATCCTACCTACTAAAAACTAGCTACTAGAATCCTAAACCTAGGTTTAGAAATTCTGCTTAGCAAAAACTAGCTATTAGAATCCTACTAGCTACTAGAATCTTAAACCTAAGTTTAGAAATCCTACTTAGTAAAAACTAGCTATTAAAATCCTAAACTTAGGTTTAGAAATCCTACTTAGTAAAAACTAGCTATTAGAATCTTAAACTTAGGTTTAGAAATCCTATTTAGTAAAAATTAGCTATTAGAATCCTAAACTTAGGTTTAGAAATACAGCCTACTAAAGACTAGCTATTAGAATCCTAAACTTAGGTTTAGAAATACAGCCTGCTAAAGACTAGCTACTAGAATTCTAAACCTAGGTTTAGAAATGCAGCCTGCTAAAAACCAGCTATTAGAATCTTAAACCTAGGTTTAGAAATCCTACTTAGTAAAAACTAGCTATTAGAATCCTAAGCCTATATATAGAAAGGTATATAGCAGCTAGTAGCCTTTAGAATATTAAACTAATATCTAGAAAGCTAGCTTAATAGCTACTTATAGTGCTAAAAGCTCTTAAAGTAGCTAGCTGAATAGAAACTATAGATAATATATAATAAAGTAGGTGCTAATTGTAAGTATTATTTATAAAGAACTAGCGATAGTATACTAAAATCTATATATATATAGAACGAAAGGATAGAGGAAGTCTAAGAGTAGTAATAAGAGGATAGAAGGAAGTTATTTTAGGATATAGAAGGGATAGTTAGATATATTATAGGTATATAATATAATATTATCTATACTAGGTTAGGCTTATATAATACTATATAGGTCCTTATATAATATATAATTAGATAACCTTATTATAAAACTATACTGTATATATAAGGCTAAAAATAGAGTAATACTATATAGTTAACCTTAAAAATAATATAGTGTTTTATATACTTTAAGTTATAGAAAAGTTGCTTTCTAGCTGTAGAGTATTATTTATTATAAGCCTTAGTGTATAATAACTAAGATTTAAAATTTTATATTACTGAAAAGCAGCGATTTTTTATCCTAAATATAAGTTTAGAAATTTATATTAGTAAAAAGCTTATAACTTTTAGCTTAAAATTAATCTTAAATTTAGGTTTAGAAATTTAGATTCTTATAATATAGCGACTTTTAATCTTAAACCTAGGTTTAGAAATCTAGATTACTAAAAAAAGAAGCTGGTTTTTATCCTAAACTTAGGTTTAGAAATTTACATCCCTAAATTATAGCGACTTTTAATCCTAAACCTAGGTTTAGAAATCTAGATTACTAAAAAAAGAAGCTGGTTTTTATCTTAAACCTAAGTTTAGAAATTTATATCCTAAAGGAAAAACTAATTTTTATTTTAAACCTAAGTTTAGAAATTTAGGTTCTCATAATATAGTAACTTTTGATCCTAAACCTAGGTTTAGAAATCTAGATTACTAAAAAAAGAAGCTGGTTTTTATTTTAAACCTAAGTTTAGAAATTTATACCTTAAAGGAAAAACTGATTTTCATCCTAAACTTAGGTTTAGAGATTTATATTACTAAAAAAAGAAGCTGGTTTTTATCCTAAACCTAGGTTTAGAAATTTAGATTATTATAATATAGCGACTTTTAATCCTAAACCTAGGTTTAGAAATTTAGATCCTCAAAATATAGTAACTTTTGATCTTAAACCTAGGTTTAGAAATTTATACCCTAAAGGAAAAACTAATTTTTATCCTAAACCTAGGTTTAAAGATTTATATTACTAAAAAAAGAAGCTGGTTTTTATCTTAAACCTAGGTTTAGAAATTTATATCCTAAAGGAAAAACTGATTTTTATCCTAAACCTAGGTTTAGAAATTTAGGTCCTTATAATATAGCGACTTTTGATCTTAAACCTAGGTTTAGAAATCTAAATTACTAAAAAAAGAANTATAGCGACTTTTGATCTTAAACCTAGGTTTAGAAATCTAAATTACTAAAAAAAGAAGCTGGTTTTCATTCTAAACCTAGGTTTAGAAATTTATACCTTAAAGGAAAAACTAATTTTCATCCTAAACCTAAGTTTAGAGATTTATATTACTAAAAAAAGAAGCTAGTCTTTATCTTAAACCTAGTATACTAATAATTATTTATAAGCTATAAAGGCTTATTTTCACTTATTTCTTTCTTTATCTAGTATTATCTAGTAGTATCTATAGTTTATTCACTACCTTATTCTTTATAGCGTATTATACTTACGTTTTAGCTATAAAAGGATATTATAATATTTAATATTATTCTTCTCTTTAACTAAATCCACTTTACTAATCTTTAGCTTTATTATAGCTGAGATATTTCTTTATATAATTTTCTGCTTAGTATAACTCTATCGCCTTAAAGGCTTATTCCCTAATAGTAATACTATTATCTAGCGTTATCTAGCGTTTATTTACCCCTTCTAGCTACTAAGGCTAACTTTTAAAGCCTTAGGAGCTTATTTCTATCCTATAGTCTTATTACCTAGTGAAGCTTAGGATCTATTTAAACCTTCCTATCTATATTTATTTTAGTTAAATTTCTTTATTTATTATGCTTATATTAGATATAAATAACTACACTTCTAAGGTACTATTAAGGGGTTATGTTTTATAGTGTAGCAGAATACTATTATTATCTATATTATTAGAAGTCTTCCTCTATTTATCCTCTATCTCTATCGTTTAGTATCACTTAGTATTTATTTAACCCTTATAACTACTAGGGATTAATCTTAAGCCTTAGGATCTAGTTTCTATCTATTAGGCCTGTTACCTAGTGAAGCCTAAGGATAATTTAAACCTTCCTGCTAGGTGTTAGGGATTAATCCTAAGCCTTAGGATCTAGTTTCTATCTACTAGGCCTATTACCTAGTGAAGCCTGGGGATAATTTAGACCTTCCTGCTAGGTGCTAGGGATTAATCTTAAGCCTTAGGATCTAGTTTCTATCTACTAGGCCTATTACTTAGTAAAGCCTAAGGATAATTTAAACCTTCCCGCTAAGTGCTAAGGATTAATCTTAAGCCCTAGGATCTAGTTTCTATCTATTAGGCCTATTACTTAGTGAAGTCTAGGGATAATTTAGACCTTCCTATTAGGTATTAGAGATCGATCTTAAGCCTTAGGATTTAGTTTCTATCTATTAGGACTATTACTTAGTGCAGCTTAAGGTCTATTTAAACCTTCCTATCTATATTTATCTCAGCTATATTAGTTATAAATAACTGCACTTCTAAGGTGCTATTAAGGGGTCTTTAAGCTAAGTATTAGGAGCTAGTTTCTATTTACTAGTCTTATTACTTAGTAATACCTATAGTTACCCTAAGCATATTAGTTTAGTATTATCTGCTACCTCTATTATCTAAGTATTCCTATTAATATACTATAAGATAGCTACTAGTAGTATAAATCTATAGATAAGCTGCTCCTTATAGTATATGCTATACTAAACACTTAAATAAGTAAGCATATTTATTAGGCGTATCTATACGTTAGACTAAGCTTTTAGATTCTACTTACCTACTTAAAAACTATAAAGGAGTATAGATATAAACCCTACTTAAAACTATAAAGTAGTATAGATTTATAAATCTATAAAGCCCTTAAGAAATATACTAAAGTAAAGAATATATAGTAACTATATATTATGTTTTATAGTATAGAAAAATACTGCTATTATCTATATTGTTAGAAGTCTTCCTCTATTTATCCCCTATCTCTATCGTTTAGTATCACTTAGTGTTTATTTAACCCTTTAAGCTACTAGGGTCTCTACCTAAGCTTTAGGAGCTAACTGATTTAAAGCTAGCGACGCCTGCTCCTTTTAAGTTTATTAGACCTATAGATAACCTTCTTAGACTATATAATATAATTAATAGGAAGGGTTAATATAGATTAACCTTTATATACCTACTCTAAAGGATTAATCCTAAGCTTTAGTATTTAGTTTCTATCCACTAGGTCTATTACTTAGTGAAGCCTAAGGATAATTCAGACTGCCCTACTATATACTAGGGATTAATCCCCAGCTTTAGGATTTAGTTTATATCTAGCAGTCTTATTACTTAGTGAAGCCTAAGGTCTATTTAAACCTTCCTATCTGTATTCATCTCAGCTATATTAATTATAAATAACTACACTTCTAAGGTGCTATTAAGGGGTCTTTAAGCTAAATATTAAGAGCTAGTTTCTATTTACTAATCCTATTGCTTAGTAATACCTATAGTTAACCTAAGTATATCAGTCTAGTATTATCTGCTACCTCTATTATCTAAGTATTCCTATTAGTATACTATAAGATAGCTACTAGCAGTATAAATCTACAGATAAGCTGCTCCTCGCAGTATATACCCTCCTAAGTCTCTAGATAAATTTAATATAATCTTAGAAGGTTTTAGTATTCTATATAGCCCTTAAGAAATATACTATAGAATATATAGTAACTATATACTATGTTTTACTATAGGAAAGAAAAGCTATATTATTTATGTCGTCTGAAGTTATCTTAAGTTTATTCCCTATTATAATTATTATAGGAACGCTCTGAAGACAGCTTTAGCCTTACTATAGATTAGAAACCTTCCTTTATATTATATATAAAAGCCTATAATTTCCTCATAGAAAGTTATTATAGATAATTTAGGTATTATTCTGCTAGCATATAAGCTAGTTAAAATAGGCTAGGTTAACTAGGCTAGTTTAAACCCTTCTATACTATAGATTAGTAGTGCTATATATGCTCTAAGAGCATAGCGTTATCTGCTATCTTTATTATTATAGTATTCCTATAAGTATACTATAGAGATATAAAACCTAAGTTTAGAAAGCTAATTTAGTAGGTAGTAACTACTAAAGTCCTAAACCTAGGTTTAGAAATTTATATCACTAAAAAACAGCTACTTTTTATTCTAAACCTAGGTTTAGAAGTTTATATCACTAAAAAGCTAATAATTTTCAGCCTATACTTAATCCTAAACCTAGGTTTAGAAATTCATATACTAAAAAATAGTAACTTTTAATTCTAAACTTAGGTTTAGAAATTTATAACCCTAAAAAATAGCTCCTTTTGATCCTAAACCTAGGTTTAGAAATTTATATCACTAAAAAACAGCTACTCTTTATTTTAAACCTAGGTTTAAAAACCTACTCTAGTAACTTACGCCCTCTTAGATCCTAAACCTAAGTTTAGAACCTACCTCTATAGCTATAAGCTAAAAGGACTTTAAACTTAGGTTTAGAAAACTAGATTAGTAATTACTAGTTACTAAGATCTTTAACCTTTAGGCTTAATCTCTATTTAGTATCCTTATTGTCTAGCTTTATCTAGTAGGTATTTAGATATTCCTACTACTTAGAAATAACCTAAAACTTAAGAAGCTAATAAATATATAGCTAGTGATACCTACCTTTTATAATAATTTATATATCTTAAACTTAGGTTTAGAAACCCTACTTAGCGAAAAGGAGCTGCTAAAATCCTAGACCTAAGTTTAGAAATTTAGTAGCTACTAGAATCTTAAACCTAGGTTTAGAAATTAATATTAATAGCTAATAGTTACTAAAATCCTAGACCTTATCTATCACCTAGTACTATCTAGTATTTATTTAGATATCCTTACTAAGAAGGACCTTTTTTAAATCTTAAAAACATTCTTAATATATGCTATACTGTTATCTATTATCCTCTAGCGTTTATTTAGGCCGTATTATCTTAGAATATAAACCCTCTATTATACTATATTCTAAACTATAGTTTAAAAACCTACTATAGTTACTATAAGGCTCTAAAAACTATAACTGCACTATAGTAATACCTATATTCTTATAGTTTTGAAATAAGCTTAATTATAGTCTAAATTATATATACTATGTTTATTTTATCTCTACTATCTCTACTACTTTAAATTAATAGCCTTAATATCTTATTCTCTTATAGAGGTATATACTATCTCTATTATCTAGTATTACTTAGTATTTATTTAGTACTAAGTATTAATAGGGATAATATAATAGCCTAAAGAGCTTACGTTAATATTATATTATCTAGCTTTATCTATTATAATTATTATCTATAAACTATACCCCTTATTACTATAGTATTCTTTTATAAATCTAAATCTAAAGTAAGCACTTAATCCTCTTGTAACATATAGGGGCTTAGCACGTACTAAGGCGTAACTTATAAGAGATTATTAAGCTTTACCTAAGAGGTGATAATTACCTTAGAGAAAGTAGAATTTATTCTATAAAGTGGTTTTTATATAGTAAACCCTTTTAGATCTCCTTTTTACTATAATCCTAGCTTTATATCCCTAGTGATAAGTCCTTCACCCCTTAACTCTATTCTTATCTAGCCTCACTTAATATTTATTTATATCTCCCTACTGCTAATTACTAGTCCTAACTCCTTAAGTAGATACCCTAACTTATATAGTATCTATAAGAAGATATATAAATCTATTATATATACTTAGAAGTAAGAATCTGAAAATCCCTATTACTTCTTTTAACTTAATATCTAAGTACTATTTAGAGAGCGTTAAGGTAATAATAACCTTTTTAGCTTATAGAGAGCTTATAATATAGGTAGTATATATTATCTATTATCCTTATTATTATACTATTCCTATTAGTATACCTTAAGAAAACTATAACACTTAGAACTTTATAAATAGAGCGTAACCCCTAATAGATATCTAAATACCTAAGTGTATTCTTTAGGCTTTTCTACCTAAAAGAAGAAATTACTTATAGATTAGTGTAGGTTTCCTAAGAGCTAGTGAGGAGACTATATAGTATTTATTTATATCTCCCTACTATAAATTATTAGTCTAAACTTCTTAATTAGATATACTGCCCTATATAGTATATAAGAGAATATTTAAATATACTAAGTATACTTAGTAGAAAGAGAATAGATATTCTCTCCTTCGCCTCTAAAAAGATAATTTATATAACTACTTAGAGAGCGTTAAGGCTATAATAACTCTTTTAGCCTATAGAGAGCTTATAATATAAGTAGTGCATATTATCTATTATCTCTATTATTATACTATTCCTATTAGTATACCTTAAGAAGACTATAATACCTAGAACTTTATAAATAGAGTATAATCCCTAATATATACCTAAATACTTAAGTATATTCTTTAGGCTTTCCTATATAAAAGAAGAAACTATTAATATATTAGTGTGGGTTTCCTAAGAGCTAATAAGGAGACTATATATTTATAATAAAGATAGATCTAAATACTTAATCTATTTGCTAGAGAATATGTAGTAGGTTATTTTTATTTATAAGGCTTATAAATTAATAGCTCTATCGTCCTATATTATTTAGTAATTATTTAGGTCTTTATAGTAGGAAGATTAGTTTTTAACCCTTATAGGTTAAGCCTATATAGTACTTCTATTGTCTAGCGTTTCGCTATGCTTATTTATATCTAAACTTCGCTTTATACTAGCTTAATCCTTAGTGATAGGATATACTAACTTTAGGTTTAAAGGTTTATATTACTAGTTAGTAGCTATCTTAATACTAGGATTAGGTTTATAGAATTATATTATTAGCTTATAGCTATAGTAATTATAAACCTAGGTTTAGGAATTTATATTATAAGATAGTAGCTACTAGAATCTTAAACTTAGCCTTAGGAAACCACCTTAGTAGTCCCTAGCCTTAAGGAATATAAATATACTACACTAATACTCATATTCCTATAGTTCCTAACTAAACGTAATTATTATATAGATTATATATACTATATTATACCTATTCTATTAATACTCCCTCTGCTACTATATATCTATAGCTTTAAGAGCATCTTCACACTATAAGTTATAAAGTAACCTTATTATTTAGCGTTATTAAGTGTTAATTTAATCCTTATTAATAGCAGAGAACGTGTTATAGCCTTATTCGCCTATCTGAATATTATGTAATCTAAAGATATCCCCTATAATTATTATCTATTAATTATTCCCCTTATTATAAGAAGAATCAATCTAAGGCCTCTATATTACTCTTAAGCTACCCCTTATCTGATTGTATAGTATAAACCTTTATTTATATAGTATATATAAAAGAATCTTTTAGCTTATAAGACACTATAGTATAACTAAATATACTTATAGCTTCCTAGTTATCTAAGGTGCTGCTTAGTAGGCGTTTAGTCTAGTATACCTTATTTTAACTGCAGATAACTTAGGGGATAGGTGATATAATTCTCTAGCGTTATCTATTAACCCTATAGTCCTATTATTCCTATTAGTATACTCTAAGAAGGCTATAGCAGCTAGTAAGTAATAAATATAATACTTATTAGAGCATACCTCTCCCTAGTTCCTATATAGCTAAGTGTATTTATAGAGCTTATCTTTATATTAGAATAAATATTGTTTTAGGTTCCTAATAGCTAATAAGGAGTCTAAATATTTATATCTAATATTTATATGAATCCTTATTACGTTTATTATAGAATATATAGTTACTATACTTTATATATAGAAAGTATATATAAAAGATGATATAGTCACTTAGGATTATCTATTATCTCTATTATTATATTATTCCTATTAGTATACTATAGAAAGGATATAATAGCTAGGAATCTATAGGTTAAGTGCTTTATAAGGTGTAGCTTAATAAATATAACTGAATATAACGTAGTTCCTACTAAATATAGCAGCTAGCAAAAGTGATTAGGTTGTTTTTTTCTTAGAGCTGAGAAGTAGAGATATTTATATCTACTATAGGTATATATACTTTATATATTTCCTATATAATAACTAGTAACTATACTTTATTCCTCTTATATATATAATAATAGCTGTCTTATATTTAGTATCTAGCTTTAGTTAGTAGTAATTTAGATCCTTCTACTAAGGAAGGCTATTATTAACCTTTAGGGGGCTAAGCTTATATAGCGTCTCTATTATCTAACCTTATTATATATTTATTCTAATTACCTTAGTTGTTATAGTAGAAAGCTAGCCTTATAATTTCTATTATTTAGCGTTGCTTTATATTTATTTGTTACCTCACTATATGTAGGCTTAATTCTATCTAGGAGGATATCTTAAACCTAGGTTTAGGAAGGCAGCTTAGCAAAATATAGCAAATAAAATCCTAAACCTAGGTTTAGGAATATAGCTTAGCAGAACGTAGCGAATAAAATCTTAAACTTAAGCTTAGAAACTCTGCCTAGTGATATATAGTAAATAAAATCCTAAACCTAGGTTTATAAATATAACTTAGCAAAACGTAATAAATAAAATCCTAAACCTAGGTTTAGAAATATAACTTAGCAAAACGTACTGAATAAAATCCTAAACCTAGGTTTAGAAATATAACTTAGCAAAACGTAATAAATAAAATCCTAAACCTAGGTTTAGAAGTATAACTTAGTAAAATATAATAAATAAAATCCTAAACTTAGGTTTAGAAATATAACTTAGCAAAATATAGTGTATAAAATCCTAAACCTAGGTTTAGAAATATAACTTAGTAAAACGTAGTAAATAAAATCCTAAACCTAGGTTTAGAAATTTAATAGCTACTAGAATCTTAAACCTAGGTTTGGAAGTTTAGGAAAAAGTAGGTGCTAAAGTTATAGACCTAGGTTTATAAATTTAGCAGCTCTTAGAATCCTAAACCTAGGTTTATAAATTTAGCAGCTCTTAGAATCCTAAACCTAGGTTTAGGAATTCAACTTAGCAAAAAGCAGTAAATAAAATCCTAAACCTAGGTTTAGTAATATAGCTTAGTAAAATGTAGTAAGCAAAATCCTAAACCTACGTTTAGAAATCTAGTAATAAATAAAATCCTAAACCTAGGTTTAGAAATTCAGCCTAACAAAAAGTAGCAAATAAAATTTTAAACTTAGGTTTAGAAATATAGCTTAGTAAAACGCAGCAAATAAAATCTAGAACCTAGGTTGAGAAGTTTAGCAGCTATTAGAATCCTAAACTTAGGTTTAGAAATTTATATAACTAAGAAGCGGCGACTTTTAATCTTAAACTTAGGTTTAGAAATTTATAGCACTAAAAAGCTAATAATTTCTATTTTAAACCTAGGTTTAGAAATTTATATGACTAAAAAAGCAGCTACTTATTATCTTAAACCTAGGTTTAGAAATTTATATTACTAAAAAAATAGCTACTTTTTATTTTAAACTTAGGTTTAGAAACCTACTTTAGTAGCTAGCGCCCTCTTATGTAGCTATAAGCTAAAAGGATTCTAAACCTAAGTTTAGAAATCTAAATTAGTAAGTATTACTAAGATCTTTAACCTTTAGGCTTAATCTTTATCTATTATCCCTATTATTTAGCGTTATTTAGTAGGTATTTAGACGTCTTATTAACCTTTAGGATGATTTTGCTTAGCTTATTATAATTATGCCCTGCAAAGCGTATATATTTATACCTGAGGTAGGTGTGAATAAATAAGTAGTTATATAATATGTAGTATAATATAATGCTATATCTTATGCTGTAGGTTAAGAAAGAGCTTTTATATCTCTATTATCTAGTGTTATCTTATGCTTATTTAACCTCTTTAGCTACTAAAGTATAGTTCTAAGCTATAGTATGAATAATAGAAGACTAGGGATATAGAAGTAGGATGTAGAAGAGGTAATAGGAATCTTTAGAAATAAAAAGGTGAAGTACTTTATAAATAGAACATAACCTTAAAAAAGAACATATNTTAAGATAAGAGACTTAAGGTAGGGTAACTTCCTACTATCTTATAGATAGATTATATAGAAAGAGGGAGAGTATAATATAACGCCCTCCTTTATATATCCCCTTTACGCTACTACTAGCCTTAGTAATTCTATAACTATAATAGCTTAGATAATTATAAGCAACCCTCCTTTAGAAGAGGACTTTAAACCTTTATTTTATATTACTACCTTAGTTAGACCTAGTTAATACCTAAGATAGCTAATATTTAGTATATTAAGTCTTTTATAACTATAGTGAATAGAATCCTAAACCTAAGTTTAGAAATTCACCTTAAGAATTTAAACTTATCTACTAGCTCTATAGTCCTATGTTATCTAGCACTTATTTAACTTAATACTAATTTAACCCTCCCTGTAAATAATATATACTAGCTTTAGCTATCTAGTAGGTGACCTAGATAACTATTCACTTTTAAGCTTAAGAACTCTTTTAAATACTTAGAAAACTAGTTATAGATTAGTGCTTGTTCTAGAGAAACTCTATTATAAAAAGCAAAGTACCCTAAGCTTTTAGTATTATTATTTATCTCTATTATGATATTATTTATCTCAGTATACTATTATAAGGCTACTAGTCCTATATTTCTACACTAGAAGCTAATCTTTTAAGTATATAGCTTAAAAGGATACTAAATAAATATATATATTTATTTAGCTTTAGGTTATAGAATAGAGCGTTATAATATTCAGCCTAGCTGCTTAATAACTACTAGGGAGTATAAAGATATAAGTTTAAGATAGATAAGAACACCTTATTAGCTATAGATCACCCTGAAATCAAGGGTACTACGTAAGCGGGAAGGGGGGGGGGGGAACTAACACTAGTGATGTTCACTCAGTCAAGATGTTGAAATAAAAAACGCAAAAAAACCCTAAGAATAAATTAGTTATATATAAATAGATATAGGAAACTCAGAAACCTAGTTGAAATATCTAGAACTATAACTATAAACTTAAAATATAGCAGTATATCTTCTATATAACGTCTAGAGTTGCTTATATATAAGATCTTCTTCTAATATCTCTCTTAAAGTAAGCTTTATTTACTGCCTTATTCCTAACTTATATTAGCTCTAGGAAAACCTTATGCTAGTGGAGCTAATTATAGCTAGATAAGTGCACCTTATAGCTGTTATATAAGGGTTAAATAGCTAGATAATCTTTTATTAAGACCTTAGTAGTTTAACCTCTATATACCTCTTTAGGTTAGGTATATACTTCTATCTCCCCTCTTAGATTATAATATATAATAATTTATAAGTAAGCCTAAGTATACTATATACCTATAAGCTAGCTTTCCTATAGGCCTAATAAATAGTTATTCTTCTTCTTATTTAACTAAGGTTATCCTATATTATAAGAATCCCTATAAAGGCTATACCTACCTGCTCTCCTTTCCTCCTCCCTCTTCTATATTATCCTCTACTTATTTTCTAGTAGAGACTATATTCCACTTAGTAACTATAAATATATCTATATCTTATAATAGTATAAATAAAGGAAGTAGATATTCTATAGAAGCGTAAAGTGCATACTAGCGAACCTATATATATAATTAATAAACGAACTAAGCCTGAAATTAATAAAATACCTAATAAGTCTATAAAAAACCTACCTTTCTAGGATAGTAAGTTGGTCTTAGAACTTGCGAAGGAGTACTATATAGCGTCAGCTTATATACCTATCTGCGCCCTCTCTCTAACTTAGTCCTTAAGGTATAACTAGCTAATTAACTATATATAGGTTAATAGGCTTTAGAAGATCTTTTAGAGCGGTATACTTAACTATATAGTAATTAAAAACTGAATCCTACTCTTAAGTTTAAAGGTAGAAGTTGAAAAGATATAATAGCATGCTAGCAGCTAAGTATCTAGCCTAATAGGTAGCTAAGAGGAGCAGCTTATTAAGGATTTTAGAGCGTAGGATAAAATTAATAATAGCTATAAACTAGAGATCTTAGCTAGGTAGTATAAGGTTGAGGCTCTTAAAGCTTATATAGAGGAGATAGGAGGTAGTAATAAGGAGCTATAGTAAGCTTGCGATATCTATAATAAAAGTATATCACTTTTTATACCTACCTCCTCTTTAAGAAAGCTTAACTAATATTTATACTAACCTATAGACTATACTTCTAATTATATTATTACTAACCTCTATATAAACTACTTAAGTGTAACTCTTCTAGATAGCTATAGCTAGGTCTAAGACTAGCTTATTATAGTAATAAAGGAGGATAAGAATTACTTTAATAGTAAAGTATCTGAGATTATAAACTAGATATCTATAGCTTTAAACCTTATAGTAGATAAAAAGTTCTCTATTCTCTGACTTACTATAATCTAGAAGAATGAGAAATAGAGGGAGATAGTTACTATATAGTGTAGTATATATGTTAGGAAGGATATATTTTTGATATCTGCTTAGGAGTAGATAATTAGCTATAGAACCTATAAGGTATGAGAACTAGTAAAGAGCGTAGACTAGTAGTTCTAACTATATATTAGTTTTTCTTCTCTATCTTCTGTGAGGTTTTATAAACCCTTATAAAGCTCCCCCCTCTAGTTAAAATATATATTATAAGTGTAGACTAGAAAATAATATTAGAGGAACTCCTATAAAAGTACTATAGGAAGTATATCTAAGTATTATTCTACTTATACTTACTTATTTCTAAAAACCTTAGTAGCTAGTATAAGTAGTATCCTAACTTCCTCGCCCTCTTAGATAATAATTAGTATTTTAATATATATAAAGTAATTATTAGTAACTAAAACCTATACTTCCCTAGCCTCTTCTATATTATAAATATTAAGAAGGATAAGTATTATATCCTATTAGATGTTATAATATATATTATCTTTTAGGTTACCTTTATACCTAAGGAGGTTAGTAAGAGAGCACCTAATAAGCTATTTCTAGTAGCTAATATCGCTAAAACTATTACTTCTATAGAGGATTATATAAAGTAGGTAGTAAGCAAAAGAGATAACAGCTTTAACCTAGCAGACTATAGGAGATAGTGGGGGGACCTGCTAATAATTATTATAAATATAGTTAAATAGGACGTTCTAAGCTAGGTTTTATCTAATATAGCTAGTTTTAAACGAATAAAGTATATCTACCTCCTGAAAGAGGTCTTAGTAGAGAGCTTAAACCTTAAGGGTTTTAGGGTAATAGCTGCTATATATAGTAAGAGATTTATAAAATCCAGCTTATAGGTGCGCCTCCTTTAGTCTGTTTGCTAGATTATAAGGGAAGAATTATATTTAGAATAGATTATAGATATAGAGTAGAATACTTAAAGTATAGCTTATAATAGCATAGTAGTTAGCTTATTTTTTACTTTTATAAATAATATACTAGAGGTGAAGAAAGATATTATTCTTAGCTAGAAAATCTACTTAGTAGTATTTAAGGTAATCTTAGCCTTATAGTTTACTAAGATAAGAGGTAGCTTATCTGAGAAAACATAGCGCTTAGATATCTAAGTCTCATAGGAGAGGTAGCTAGACCTAAATAGCGCTAATAGGATAGATTCTAATAGAGGAGAAAGTAGAGTAGAGGATATTAATCTTAATAAGGCTAGAGATAATATAAAGCTTTCCCCCCTACTAAGTATATAAGCTAGTACTTATAGAGGTAAGGCTTACTAAGAAAGTAGTATTAGTAGTAAAGGTAATAATAATAGTAATATCTAAGGCTATATAATAAATAAAGTTATAATACCCTCTAGATGAAGTAGGCCTCTAAAGCATGCTTAGCCTCTATCTATACTATTTTAGGTATATACTAAAGAGCTAGTAGAGAGCTTTATAGATAATAATAATAATAATAATAATAATAATGAGGGCTTTATAGAGCTTATATTATAAGTTAAGGACTTTATACTAAAGTTACTATCCCTCTTACTCTTTATTTTAAATAGATAGTTAAAGCCTCCCTCTAGTTTATAAGTAGTAATAAAGAGGATAGTGAGAAATATTATTAGGCTAGAAAGTATTAAGATATAAGCTATATAATTATTAACTATAAAAAGTAGTTTCTCTCCTCTCCTTATCTAATATATAATTATAAAGTCTATCTATTATACTGCTTTAATCTAAGTAACCTAAAGTTTAACCTCTTATAATAAGTTATAAATATTCTCATACTAAGTTACCTTTCCCTCCCCCCCTAATAATTATTACGTTTTAAAGTAGGTATTAGAATTAATAAGCTTTATAATCCTTATATTCTTATTACTATGCCTATTACTATTTCTTTTTCTTTCACTATATTAAACGCTATATATGTTAGAAGTAGTTGCTAGCTATACTTAGACTTACTCCCTCCCTCTAACCTTAAACCCTAGCTTATCTGCTCTATAGCTTACTATAAGGGGGGTAGTAAAGCTAGTCTAATAAGATAAACCTACCCCTATAGTTCTATAGTTATATCATATTATATTAAATTTTTAGTGCGATCCTAACTAGCTGTAAGCCTTAGTAGCGCTAAACTTAGGTTTAATAAGGGTGAAGATTAGTAGGCTAAACTTATAGGGCTACTAGGTTTAAGTTAAGGTGTGAAAAGTAGCTATATAAATTATATTAGTATTAGTGGTAGTAGAAGTTAGATAGGTTTAGGAAGATAATAAAAAGTAGTCTACCTTATAGAGCTATCTATTAATAATCTATTAGTCTATTATTATTATTATTATTATTATTATTATTAGCTTTATATAGCTTTAAACTATAAAGTATTAGGTTAGTATAGCTAGTTATAGATAGTACCTTAATAGGCTTAGTCTTTAATATACTCCTACTAACTAAGATATTATCTTACTAATAATAGAAGGAGNACCTTAATAGGCTTAGTCTTTAATATACTCCTACTAACTAAGATATTATCCTACTAATAACAGAAGGAGCTACTAAGTTTAACGATAATAGCTATAATGCTTATATTGAATATAAAGACCTAGATGATAGCTTTATAACTATAGCTAGCACTAATAGAGAAGAAGATATCAGCTTTATCTTAGAAGATAATGCTAACTATAATAAGGAAGATAAACTTAGGGGAAGTACGCTTTATAATAATAGGTATTCACTTATAAACCTCACCTTAGGGATATATCTTAGCTATAAGTACCTTTAGATATTTACTTAGACCTATTAAGAAAGAAGTAATATATTCCTAACTAAACTATATCCTCTATAGTATATAAATTTATTAAAGAGACTATTATAGAGGTAGAGAACTATTTAGCTAGAGATACCTTATATTACTTCTAAACCTACTTTATAATAGATTATAGTAACCTTAGTAGAATTAGTTTAAGGCTAGTAAGTATAAATAATAAGATAACCCTCTCCTTCTACTTAGATATAATTAATATTATTAGTATCTCTCTAAAGCTTATCCTTATTAGTAGTGTGATCTTTAATAATATAGAGTTCTCCTTTTAGAACTAGTTAGTACTTTATAGCTTAAAGTATGCTCTAGGGAAAATATATTTTAACCTCTACTACTGTATATTCTGCTTAAGTAAAGCCTCCTCTTAAGAGATATAGTATATTATAATATACCTTAGGGATCTAGAGATAGATAACTTTAAGAGGTTTGCTATAGAATATAGCTATTAGTAAGCTTAGTCTGTAAAGTATAATATTATGCTTAACTATTATGCTAAAATTATAGTAATATTTATTAAGTCTATCTTCTCTAGTAAAGGATTATATTAATGTAGTAGTGTGGATGCTTCTTAGGGCCTGAATAAGTTGAATAAGAGGTAGATTAACTATATAAATTAGACTATATTCTAAGAGAAGTTTATAGAGAAGTAGCTAGAATTTATCTAGGACTATACTTATAATAGTTTCTAGATGGAGAACAGCTTTACTTTTTATGTTTATAACTATAAGAGTAATACTTAGATTAACGCCCTTAATAATAATAGGAGTAATACTTAAATTAAACCCCCTAATGATAATAAGGGTGGTATTAAGATTATAGCCTCTATAAGCCTATACTATCTTAATATTAAATCTAGCCTATAGTATTACCCTCCTTTATCTAGTAGATAAGCTAGCTAGTATTAGTTTAGTAAGTATATAATACCTAATAACGCTAGATAGAGTATAAGTAGCTGTAGTAGTAGAGAGGGAAGCTATAGGAGTAGTAGTTAGAGTAGCTGCTTTAAGCTATATAATATATGCTAGCGCTATTACAGCTAGTAGAGCTAGATAACAAATAACCTATAAGATAGAGACCTTTTTGAGACGCTAAGTGGGGAGGCTAGAGATATAGACTAGGTGAGGGGGTGGTTTAATAGTAGACTTAAGCAGCTCTAATATATATTATACTAGAAGTATATAGTGAATAATATTAGCTATATCTCCTATACTATTGCTATTAAAATATAGATAGTAGAGGAGGAGAGTAGTAGTAATAGATTTACTAACTGCACTTACTTAGTAAATTATGCTTAAGTTAGGGGATAATATAACAGCTCTTATAACTTTACCTTCTTCTTAATAGCTTTCTACCCTAACTTTAGAAATTTCTTATTACTTATACTGCTAAAATTCCTTAAGCCTATCTATAACCTCACTGAGGCTAAGATTAATTAGGATAGTAACTAAAGAGAGGTCTTATCTATAGGCTTCTTCTAAGGATATTTTAATATTAAATATATTATCTACTATACCCCTAATAACCTCCTCGCCTTAAGGGGAGTAGCTACTAGCGCTCTCACCCTACCTCTATCTATAGTTAATAGAAACGCTAATATAAGGAAGCAGTAGAGATATCTCTTTAACCTCCTCAGAGGTAGCATAAAGCTAGACTCTAACCTTAACCTCTAGAGGCTATTTATATATAAAGGCGCCCTTATTAAGAACCTCTATAGAATAGATTTAGCTATATTCTAGCTTAAGTAGGTCTTTTATATTAACACGCAGAATTTTATTATAAGTAAGAGAAACTTCTATATAGTTCTAAAGCTTATCTTCTACTTAATAGTATAGTTCTACTAGTAGAAGTAAGTATATTTAGGCATACTGTATAACTTCTATACTAACCTCTTCTCTTATATCTTTACTGCTTTCTTAACTGTTTTTAATTATGCTATATATAGCCTTAGGGAGTGGATTATAGACTGTAGAGATAAAGGCCTTTCTATTACTCTAGCTGAGGCAGTTATAGCTATTAACCACCTTAAGCACTACTGCTATACTAGCGACCTTAAAGTGCTACTGCAGAAGGTGCTAAGCTTCCTCAGTATAATAGAGAGCTTGTCTACCTATATATAGCTATATATCTCCCTAGAGATACTTAACTTTAGGGAGCTAAATAGGTAGCTAAACTGCTATACTTAGCCTTAAGAACCTTAAAGCAGCCTAATCCTACTTTATATTACTACTATCTACTACTACTATAGGCTAACTATTATAAATACTTACTTTAGCTAGCTTTATTTCTTAGAGCTTAGATATATAAACTTCTAAGACTTAGCCTCTATCTAAAAGTATATATCTTATATATTCTGTAACCTCTAAGTACTTTAGATAAGGGTATTTATACTATTCTAGCTCTACTACTATATAGCTAGCAGCTTATCCTTAACTAGTACTACCTAAGTATATAAGGAGGAGATAAAAGTAGTAAGCGCTAACTTAGATATCTAGGAGTAGGTTAAATATCTATTCTCCTAAGAGTAAGTACCTTAATAGAAGTAAAGTAAAGGTTAAGAGGAAACTAACTAACTAGTTTACTTTATAGCTAATTTAATACTCTTTTCTTTAGACTAGTTATAAATAATATCACCTAGCCTTTTAGGATAGCTAGTAAGAAGTATTTCTATATTATAACCTCTATATAGCATATTTACTTATATATAAGTCTGGTTTATAAGATAGCGTAGCTTATAAAGGACTCTACTGCAAAGAAGAGAGTAGTATCTCTCTATAGCACCTAGCACCCTATATTATAGGGGGTAATCTTAGGTATAGCGTCTAGCTAAAGACCTTCGCTTATAATCTCTAGCTAATATCTAGAGAGGGAGCAATAAGAAGAGCTAATCTAAATAGCTCTACTAGATAATAAGATCAACTAGGTACTTAACGACTAATTAGGCTACCTTATAGCATAAAACATCACTTTCCTCTAGGAGCCTTTAGAAAGTATCCTCTATTCCCTAACCTTAAGGTATTAGATAATAGAGATATAAGCTATAGATATATTAGCCTAAATAAGATAGTAGGTATAACTATAGCTAACCTGAGAGGAGTTTCTTAATTTTAAGGTTACTTTCCCTTTCTATATACTTCTTAAACTTATTAAGTAAGGGTTTATTACCTAAATTAAGAGAGCTAACCCTAACTAGGACGCTAAGATAACTAGCCACTATACTAAAGTTAGGAGCTTACTAAGAACTTACTTTTAGCAGCCTATATACTAGTTAATTATTATCTAAGCTATAGTTCTAGTAACCTTAAATATATATCTAGATGTAGATTTTAAATAAGATTCTAAATCTCACTAGGTTTAGAAAGTAAACCTAACCCCCCCTAGGAACTATAAGCTTTAGGTAAGAGCTGTTGCTTTTATCACTTATATAGTATAGTTTCTTTATCTTAAGGATATCCTTTTAGACGACTAGATAACGCTTAGCTAGAAGGCGTAGGGGAGGAAAACTATAAAGGAAAAGATTAATATATCCCTATATCTATCTAATTAGCTATAAAGGCCTATAAATAATAAGGGTAAGCTAATAAATCTATATAATAGAGTATAAGGGTATAATAATATAATACCTATTTGCTATTAGATAGGTTATTCCTAAGGCTTAGAATATTAGTAAGAAGAGCTTTACTTTTAGTGAAGTTAGACTAGAAGATAAAGTAACCCTCTAAGGATAGTATTAGCAGATAGTTTTAGCCTTAATAAGACTACATAAGTTTATATAGTTAGTTTTTACCCTTAAGGGCTAGAAAGAAGTAGGGGAGGCGTTTAAGCTAATTATAAGAGGAAGGAGGGTTAGGGTTAGGGTTAGGGTTAGGGTTAGGGTTAGGGTTAGGGTTAGGGTTAGGGTTAGGGTTAGGGTTAGGGTTAGGGTTAGGGTTAGGGTTAGGGTTAGGGTTCGGGTTAGGGTTAGGGTTAGGGTTAGGGTTAGGGTTAGGGTTAGGGTTAGGGTTAGGGTTA